>NC_047118.1:88520004-88820004 GCF_902500255.1 Thalassophryne amazonica
GTGAGCACTTCTCCTTTGCTGAGATAATCCATCCCACCTCACAGGTGTGCCATATCAAGATGCTGATTAGACACCATGATTAGTGCACAGGTGTGCCTTAGACTGCCCACAATAAAAGGCCACTCTGAAAGGTGCAGTTTTGTTTTATTGGGGGGGGGGGGGGGATACCAGTCAGTATCTGGTGTGACCACCATTTGCCTCATGCAGTGCAACACATCTCCTTCGCATCATCTGTGAAGAGAACACCTCTCCAACGTGCCAAACGGCAGCGAATGTGAGCATTTGCCCACTCAAATCGGTTACGACGACGAACTGGAGTCAGGTTGAGACCCCGATGAGGACGACGAGCATGCAGATGAGCTTCCCTGAGACGGTTTCTGACAGTTTGTGCAGAAATTCTTTGGTTATGCAAACCGATTGTTCCAGCAGCTGTCCGAGTGGCTGGTCTCAGATGATCTTGGAGGTGAACATGCTGGATGTGGAGGTCCTGGGCTGGTGTGGTTACACGTGGTCTGCGGTTGTGAGGCTGGTTGGATGTACTGCCAAATTCTCTGAAACACCTTTGGAGACGGCTTATGGTAGAGAAATGAACATTCAATACACGAGCAACAGCTCTGGTTGACATTCCTGCTGTCAGCATGCCAATTGCACGCTCCCTCAAATCTTGCGACATCTGTGGCATCGTGCTGTGTGATAAAACTGCACCTTTCAGAGTGGCCTTTTATTGTGGGCAGTCTAAGGCACACCTGTGCACTAATCATGGTGTCTAATCAGCATCTTGATATGGCACACCTGTGAGGTGGGATGGATTATCTCAGCAAAGGAGAAGTGCTCACTATCACAGATTTAGACTGGTTTGTGAACAATATTTGAGGGAAATGGTGATATTGTGTATGTGGAAAAAGTTTTAGATCTTTGAGTTCATCTCATACAAAATGGGAGCAAAACCAAAAGTGTTGCGTTTATATTTTTGTTGAGTGTATGTATGTATGTATATATATGTATGTATGTATATATATGTATGTATGTATATATATATGTGTATATATATGTATATATATATATATGTATGTGTATATATGTATGTATGTATATATATGTATATATATATATATATGTATATAATCATTAAACTGAAGCCAAGAGTAACAAGGCTGTTTGTTTTAAAAATGTAAGGAATAGAAAGTACAGATACTTGTGTGAAAATGTAATGAGTAGAAGTCAGAAGTAGGCAGAAAAATAAATAAAGGAGTAAAGTGTAGGTACCTAAAAAATGTACTTAAGTACAGTAACGACGTATTTATACTTCGTTACTTGACACCTCTGTGCTCCACCCACTGCTAATGAGGTGAGTCAGGTCTGAGCAGCCAGTCGAGAGCTTAGTTCATCACATGACCTCCTGGAGCAGGTCAGGTGACAGCAGGTGGATCTGAACAATCCAGATGTTCTTGTTGTGTTAACTTTCACCTTTAATTCAACATTCTAATCCAATTACATTTTTTCCGCAAATCTGATTGGTTAATCGTGTGAGATTTCAGACCACTCTGGTGGTGTTGTTGAAGACACTTTTGTCCTATTTTGAAGAGCAGAGATATTTTCTTTCGAGACTTCATGATGTTCAGCTGTGGAAGTTTTTGAAGTGCATCTGTATTTTGGTTGTCTGCACAGCAAATGTTCCTGATTGGGACAAATAAAAATATGTCTTAAAATATAAAGAAACACTAAACAGTTTATATATATATATATATATATAT
The DNA here is from genome assembly GCF_902500255.1 of Thalassophryne amazonica. NCBI lineage: Eukaryota > Metazoa > Chordata > Actinopteri > Batrachoidiformes > Batrachoididae > Thalassophryne > Thalassophryne amazonica. The sequence continues at coordinate 88,521,759 of NC_047118.1, forward strand.
ATATATATATATAAAAGAAAAAAAAAAGGGGAAAAAAAACGCCTGAAAAAAAAAAGATTTAAAGTTGAGCTTTTGTGGTCTCTGAAAAAAGCTGTAGCTTTATTTGGTAACCATTTAGAAATTAAAGCGTTCACTCAGATCAACTGTGCTAAAAGGCTAAGCTAACATTAGCTGATCAATAAACCTTCACAGCAGTTCAGCAAACGTCACTTTTTATTCTCACCTCGATAAAGCTGCAGAACTAAACTCCGCTGGTCAAACTGGGACTTCACATATATTCAAAAAGTGTGAGATTTCAGACTCAGTGGGTTTACTCCATCATCCCGGCTGCCTGCCTCGCTCTGCCCAGTGATGATGCCGCAAGTCCCAGCTTCTCCGTGCGGGTTGTCCCACTGTTGCGGTTCGATCGATATCCCACCAAGTCGTCAGTCCTCCCTCGGTCGGCGTCACTCCGAAAAGTAGCTGAAAAAAAATCTTCTCCCAGCAGGGTGATGGGAGAATCATTCTACTGCTGTTTTTTAAAGCTTTTTTGTGGTTCAGGCGACGCAAATTCAAGATGGTGATTGCTGAACTTTTTTCAGGTTGTGAAACAGCCAGAGTGACGTAGCAATCTCCGCCCCTTGATACTTCCGAAGTGAAGTGTCTGACGTCATGACGCGTTGAAGCATTCCTCCGCACCCTGTCCGCACACGTTGCTACACAGATGTCAATAATGGCGCTGTCAGCTGAGCGTGAGAGGTTGCAAACCAGCATTAAACAACAAAAAAAAAAACAACTGGTGGAGCAACGATACCGAAATGGATTAATTTAAGCGACCATACGATAGTAGTGATGTGGATTCTCTTCACAGAATTTCCAGCTTGGCATGAAGACGCTGTTGCTACAGTAAGCTTTGACGAACCGACCATTTTTACCAAATTATATTATTACACTCAACAAAAATATAAATGCAACACTTTTGGTTTTGCTCCCATTTTGTATGAGATGAACTCAAAGATCTAAAACTTTTTCCACATACACAATATCACCATTTCCCTCAAATATTGTTCACAAACCAGTCTAAATCTGTGATAGTGAGCACTTCTCCTTTGCTGAGATAATCCATCCCACCTCACAGGTGTTGCCATATCAAGATGCTGATTAGACACCATGATTAGTGCACAGGTGTGCCTTAGACTGCCCACAATAAAAGGCCACTCTGAAAGGTGCAGTTTTATCACACAGCACAATGCCACAGATGTCACAAGATTTGAGGGAGCGTGCAATTGGCATGCTGACAGCAGGAATGTCAACCAGAGCTGTTGCTCGTGTATTGAATGTTCATTTCTCTACCATAAGCCGTCTCCAAAGGCGTTTCAGAGAATTTGGCAGTACATCCAACCAGCCTCACAACCGCAGACCACGTGTAACCACACCAGCCCAGGACCTCCACATCCAGCATGTTCACCTCCAAGATCGTCTGAGACCAGCCACTCGGACAGCTGCTGAAACAATCGGTTTGCATAACCAAAGAATTTCTGCACAAACTGTCAGAAACCGTCTCAGGGAAGCTCATCTGCATGCTCGTCGTCCTCATCGGGGTCTCGACCTGACTCGAGTTCGTCGTCGTAACCGACTGGAGTGGGCAAATGCTCACATTCGCTGGCATTTGGCACGTTTGAGAGGTGTTCTCTTCACGGATGAATCCCAGTTCACACTGTTCAGGGCAGATGGCAGACAGTGTGTGTGGCGTCATGATGGTGAGCGGTTTTCTGATATCAATGTTGTGGATCGAGTGGCCCATGTTGGCGGTGGGGTTATTGTATGGACAGGCGTCTGTTATGGACGAAGAACACAGGTGCATTTTATTGATGGCATTCTGAATGCACAGAGATACCGTGACGAGATCCTGAGGCCCATTGTTGTGCCATACATCCAAGAACATCACCATGTTGCAGCAGGATAATGCACGGCCCCATGTTGCAAGGATCTGTACACAATTCTTGGAAGCTGAAAATGTCCCAGTTCTTGCATGGCCGGCATACTCACCGGACATGTCACCCATTGAGCATGTTTGGGATGCTCTGGACCGGCGTATAGGACAGCGTGTACCAGTTCCTGCCAATATCCAGCAACTTCGCACAGCCATTGAAGAGGAGTGGACCAACATTCCACAGGCCACAATTGACAACCTGATCAACTCTATGCAAAGGAGATGTGTTGCACTGCATGAGGCAAATGGTGGTCACACCAGATACTGACTGGTATCCCCCCCCAATAAAACAAAACTGCACCTTTCAGAGTGGCCTTTTATTGTGGGCAGTCTAAGGCACACCTGTGCACTAATCGTGGTGTCTAATCAGCATCTTGATATGGCACACCTGTGAGGTGGGATGGATTATCTCAGCAAAGGAGAAGAGCTCACTATCACAGATTTAGACTGGTTTGTGAACAATATTTGAGGGAAATGGTGATATTGTGTATGTGGAAAAAGTTTTAGATCTTTGAGTTCATCTCATACAAAATGGGAGCAAAACCAAAAGTGTTGTGTTTATATTTTTGTTGAGTGTATGTGGATTAAGATGTAGCCTTCAGTAGTGAACATGGATCTGTGCAAACCCTGGAATTGGATTAGAATGGGAATAACTCCCTTGTGTCTGATGATTTGCAAACATTAATGCTGGATTACGGTTGTAAATAGCCGTTTTACTGAACTCAAAATCCAGCATTAATGTCCACAAATCATCAGACACAACACGGTTATTCCCCAAATTTACCACATAAATCGTTGAAGAACTCCAGACATTGTTATTATGGAGTCTGTGTTTTCAGAGTCCAAAAGTAATCGGACAAACTGATTGTTGGTGCTAATCTTTACTTTTATAGCCAGTTTTCTTCAGAAGGATGGACACATGAACATTTTCTTGGACGGTTACTGATGTTTGTCTGCAACACTGACCTCATGTCATTCTGCAGCTGATGGACGCAGTGATGCTCCAGCTGACACGAGCACGGAACCGGCTGACGACCCCGGCCTCCATGACGCTGCCCGAGCTAGCTGCCAGTGGCCTGATGGTACGCATCACCGTACACTGTGTCCAACTTTCACAGCAGACTTCACTTTCTTTACCTGTAGATAAAAAAGGAATTCTCACAGTGAAAACTGAAGCTGAGCGCTCACGATGCTGACACACCTGTAGAAACGCACATCCTATAACAGGTGTGCACAGCTACTGTGTGACACACGCAGAACTTTGAACATGTTCAAAATTTCTGCAGCGCAACTGGTGTTACATCAGTGTTGTTACACACAGGTATACACACACACACGCGCACGCAAACCTGTACCTGAGTGAAATAGGAGGAGCCAAAAACAAAAATATATTGGCACGCTCACCGTTACCAAAGTCCAGCAGGTTTCCACAGTGACTTTTAGTCCATGAGCCAGTAGTCAGTTTTGGCCACCTAAGGGGACTAAACCACATTTAAAGTCCAGCCTCAGTGTACCATGACCTACACAAATGTATGGTGGCCATCCAGGGTGGCAGTAGGAAGGTAATGAAGAATTACTCAGGGGTCAAAATATAAAGATGCTCCAGTTGTATTCAAAAGTGATACCACATTATTCATCTGATCACAACGATTCCAGTAACTTATTGTTATTGTGGTGTTAAAACTCAAAATCTGCTTGTGGATTGTGGATCTGCTTGTGGAGTTGCAAGTGTATTGGAGACAATACTGGAATTTATTGGTTATCTGTAGCTTCTAATAAATTTTTGGGTGGTTTATTGGTTTATCTTTATAAAAGATAACTTTTTAGTTAGCTGATTATCTGTTATCAAAGCTAACTTTTTGGTTAGCTGTGCCCACCACTGGTCGTGACTCACCTTTTCTGCTGATTAAAGTCTCTAATTAAACTGATTAAACTCTATTTCTGCTGTTGCGGGCAGGAGCGAGAATCGTTCACCGCTTCACACCGCTTTTTTATGGGGCAGCCAGTGATGTGTTTCTCTGCCGCATGTATCTCCCGCTTCTCTGGCTCATAAAATTTAGTTATTGTCCCCCATGAAAATAATAATGATATCATCCACCTCGTGTGTGTTGTGGGATTTGCTGCGGCTCTCTGCCGAGTAAAGTTGGAAAGACGGATCATTCAGGAATCAATAACTTCAAAGCAATTTAAAACGGCAAATTATTTGCCATTTTAAATCAAAGGACACTTCTTTCCAAACTTTGTAAAACAGACAGAGATACTACACCCGACCAAAACTGCTCTCCCCAAAATGAGACGTCCTCTGTTCCATTGGGGAGAACTTATCCCGGTGTCAAAGTCTCAGCACTCCAGTCTGACCACAGTTGCACTGCAGCACTCCAGGCGCGAGTATTGTAAGGGAGACTGGGGCCAAAGTAACATTTTACATTTATATTCCTTTGAAACACTATTGCCTGCATTTTGAGGGCCACATTTTGTGAAGTAATTCCATAGTTCTTTTTTTTTTAATCTTTGTTACAGCCTTAATTTAAAGCCAAAAGAAACACGGCATCAGGCAAAAACATGGAAGAGTGTAGAAATGTGTGTCACTGCACAGGAGCATCAGAACTGCTAATTTATATACAGCAGTTTACTGTAGAAAATCCTTACAAATGTTTATATTAATTTCTGATTACATTTTTAAGTTAAAAAAAAAACACCAAAGAAGGCCCTTTATAAACCCATAAAGCAAACGCTTCAGCGGGGTCGAGGCCTAAAGCAGTCCCCGAACCCCTGGCTTCTTAAGGTAATTTTTCCATCCCATTACACTGAGAACCCTGCAGTGCTCCCCCGACATCATCAACATGTCAGATGAGACACGAGGAGCCTATATGTGGACCTGCACCACATATAGGCAACTCATCCCTGCATATACTCCCTCTGGAAATCCACCCCACCACCATTAAGACGGTGAAAACACGGCCAGACGGGACAGGATGGCTTCAACAGTACCGACAGGGACGTCTTTGAGGATGAGGACCTGGACATGTTTACAGACACAGTACTGTGTTACATTAAGAACTGTGTAGACACGCTCACAGTGAAGGAACACATCCTGGTCAGAAACCCTGGATGAGTAGGGAGGTGAAGCAGCTGCTGAAGGAGAGAAACTCCAGCTTCAGAGCTGGTGATGGGGCTCTCTACAGCACAGACCATGCCAACCTGAAGAGAGGCATGAGGAAGGCCAAGGAGGACTTCAGGAGGAGGATCCACAACCACCTGGACACCAACAACAGCAGTCGGGGACAGCTGGAGGTCCAGCACCTCACGAACTACAAACCTGACATCAGAGCTGCTGAAGGTGACGCCACGTTGGCAGAAGTGTTAAATCTCTTCTTTGTGACACCAGGAGCAGCCACGTTGCCACCAGCGGCCAGGAGTAACTTCACGGTGGGAGGCACGAGGTGAGGTGCACGCTGAGGGGCGTCAACCCACGAATGGGCCCGGACCATGTCTCCAGCCGGGTGCTGTAAGACTGTGCAGACCAGCTTGCTGGGATTTTCACCAAAACCTTCAACCGGTCCCTGACACAGTCTGCTGTCCCGTCATGCCTGAAGACCTCCACCATAGTCCCACTACCCAAGAAATCCCCCATAACCAGCCTGAGTGACGACCGACCTGTTGCACTCAGACCGGTGGTGATCAAGTGTTTTGAAAAACTGGCTCGAAGTCACGTCATGTCATTCATAATCCCCACTTCAGACCCAAACCAAGTCACTTACAAGGCCAACAAGTCAACAGAGGACACCGTGACCTCTGCCCTCCACAAAATGTAAATAAAAACAGAATACAATGATTTTCAATTCCTCTTCAACCTATATTCAATTGAATACACCACAAAGACAAGATATTTAATGTTCAAACTGATAAACTGTATTGTTTTGTCGCTGGCTTCATCAACACACCTGAAAGAAACGGTAAAAGCGAACTGTGCCATCAGGAAACATGGTAATCTAATTTTTCTCTTTCTGTAAAATAAACATTGTGCTGTTCAAATAGGATTTTAGACAAGATTATGTGACTTTTTTCATTAATGTTGACTTTCTTTCATTGGAAAAAAAGACTGTGGATTTACAGGAATTTACACAAGAATGTAAGTGAGTTTTTATTAATGTAGACTTTTTTCATGGGAAAAAATAATTGAATTTGAATAAAATTGAATTTATTTATTTTGGCACACAAATTCGACAACAACAAAATCTGATACACAAGACAATTCCACAGTGACATTTGTGACCAAAAAGAGGGTGAGCAGAAGCAAGGCTTATAAATGCCCACCCCATATATACATACATACATAGACATTACCAACCCCCAGAGTGAGCACACAGGCGACAGTGGTAAGGAAAAACTCGCTCTGATGTATTGAGGAAGAAACCTCAAGCAGACCAGACTCTAAGGGGTGACCCTCTGCTTGGGCCATGATACAAACACATTTAACACAACACAAACTCAAATCCCATCATCATAAACATCTAGTGAACCCTGTGTCTTCATCTATATACATAGATACATACAGTGAGGAAAATAAGTATTTGAACACCCTGCGATTTTGCAAGTTCTCCCACTTAGAAATCATGGAGGGGTCTGAAATTTTCATCTTAGGTGCATGTCCACTGTGAGAGACATAATCTAAAAAAAAAAAACAAATCTGGAAATCACAATGTATGATTTTTTTTTTTTTTTTTAATAATTTTTGTATGTTACTGCTGCAAATAAGTATTTGATCACCTACCAACCAGCAACAACAATTCTGTCTCTCACAGACCTGTTAATTTTTCTTTAAGAAGCCCTCTTATTCTGCACTCTTTACCTGTATTAATTGCACCTGTGTGAACTTGTTACCTGTATAAAAGACATCTGTTCACAATCAATCACACTCCAACCTGTCCACCATAGCAAGACCAAAGAGCTGTCTAAGGACACCAGGGACAAAACTGTAGACCTGCACAAGGCTGGGATGGACTACAGGACAACAGGCAAGCAGCTTGGTAGAAGACAACAACTGTTATGATTATTTATTAGAAAGTAGAAGAAACACAAGATGACTGTCAATCTCCCTCGGTCTGGGATTCCATGCAAGATCTCACTTTGTGGGGTAAGGATGATTCTGAGAAAGCTCAGAACTACACAGGAGGACCTGGTCAATGACCTGAAGAGAGCTGGGACCACAGTCACAAAGATTACATTAGTAACACATGATGCTGTCATGATTTAAAATCCTGCAGGGCAGCAAGGTCCCCCTGCTCAAGCCAGGTCCAGGCCCGTTTGAAGTTCACCAGTGACCATCTGGATGATCCAGAGGAGGCATGGGAGAAGGTCATGTGGTCAGATGAGACCAGAATAGAGCTTTTTGGAATCAACTCCACTTACCATGTTCAGAGGATGAGAACAACCCCAAGAAAACCATCCCAACCATGAAGCATAGGGGTGGAAACATCATACTCTGGGGGTGCTCTTCTGCAAAGGGGACAGGACGACTGCACCATATTGAAGGGAGGATGGATGGGGTCATGTATTGTGAGATTTTGGCAAACAACCTCCTTCCCTCAGTAAGAGCATTGAAGATGGGTCATGGCTGGGTCTTCCAGTATGACAGTGACACCAAACACACAGCCAGGGCAACTAAGGAGGGGCTCCGTAAGAAGCATTTCAAGGTCCTGGGGTGGCCTGGCCAGTCTTCAGACCTGAACTCAACAGAAAATCTTTGGATGGAGCTGAAACTCCAAACTTGAAAGATCTAGAGAAGATCTGTATGGAGGAGTGGACCAAAATCCCTGCTGCAGTGTGTGAAAACCTGGTGAAAAACTACAGGAAACATTTGACCTCTGTAATTGCAAACAAAGGCTACTGTACCAAATATTAACATTGATTTTCACAGGTGTTCAAATACTTATTGGCAGCAGTAACATACAAATAATTTTTTAAAAAAATCATACATTGTGATTTCCAGATTTGTTTTTTTTTTGTTTGTTTTGTTTTGTTTTAGATTATGTCCCTCACAGTGGACATGCACCTAAGATGAAAATTTCAGAACCCTCCATGATTTCTAAGTGGGAGAACTTGCAAAATTGCAGGGTGTTCAAATACTTATTTTCCTCACTGTATATACACACACCAACATACACTTACACATACATAATTCATACATAATTACACACACACACACACATATATATATACACATACACGAATGAATGTTACTGAACATGTTTACAATTACAACTGACAACACAAAACTCATTGTACTTCATTAGATACATATCTTGAAATCATCATTTTTTATATTGATTTTTAAACTGACTGATATTTGGACATCGTTTGAGTTCATCCGTCAGGTTATTCCATAATCTGGGGCCACACATGGACACACAGAAACCTTTCCTGTAAATTATATTTTCCTTCTCTCTCAGTAAAATATTCTCGAATTCTAAATAACCCTAACACTTTTTCACTTTGTACATTAATTGAACAGTCTTGAACGAAATCATATTAAGTTTTAATATTTGAGATTTAATGAACAGTGGGTTGGTGTGGTCTGCATTATGAATTGTCCTTAATGCTCTTTTTTGAAGAACGAATAATGGTTGCAATGTAGTTTTGTAATTGTTGCCACAAACGTCAGCACAATAAGTCAAGTAGGGTGCAACCAATGAACAATACAAAGTGTGTAGTGCTCTGCAATCCAGAACATGCTTTACTTTATTTAATATTGCAATACTTTTTGATACCTTCATTTGAATATGCTGAATATGAGCTTTCCAGTTAATTTTTTCATCAATAATGACACCTAAAAACTTATTCTCTTTGACACAATCTATGTTTACTCCATGTATATTTAACTGAATTTGTATGTATTTTTTATAATTTCCAAATAACATCGATTTAGTTTTAGATAAATTTAATGATAATTTAATATCAAACCATCTCTTTAACTTTAACATTTCTGTTCCTAAATCAGATAATAATTGTTGCAGATTTTCCCCTGAGCAAAACAGGTTTGTGTCATCTGCAAAGAGCACAGATTTAAAGTAGACCTGCATTGAAATAAATGTGGTCAGATTTCAGAAAGAAATAGCTGATATGTATTTATAAGACCCTTGTGAATGCAGTAAAGTAAATCTGTAAGCCCAGATTTGTAATTCAGCGGAGAAATCTTCGTTTAAAAATGACAAATTTGCAGCTGAAATTTAGCCCTCTGTGAAAACAGTTTGTACATCCGGATCATTTCCATGACGTCAGGGACGAGATGACGCGCTCCCGCCTTCAGTCCGATCCCGCATTGAAATTGATTTTATCTGTTAGTAATGTTACTGTTATATACATCCTGGTTTCAGCATCCAAAAGTAAGCTGCAATGAATGTGAGATACAGCTCTGATACATGCTCAGATCAGCGGCGACATCGACAGTGGGCACCGTTCTTCCCCCACGCCTCTCTCTCTCTGCCTCCGCTGCGCTTAACGAGTGCATGCGCTCGTTAAATGCCGCCGCGGGCCACTCACACCCCCGTGTCTGAGAGACACAGCTCTCTCTGAATGGAGGTGCAGCCTTGGCAGCTTAATGCCTCTACTAGTGGTTGGCTCTCACTGCGGTATTGTATTACTTCCTGTTCCGGAGCACAGCGGTGTTTTGCTGTATCTGTTAGCTGTTTAATCTGCGCAGTTACATTGATCTAGTTAATTACATAATGATTTGTTTCACAGTGTATTCTTCACGTGCCTTAACTAAAGCACTCCCTCTGCTGAATCACCTCTAAATTATTTACACATTATTCACTTTGTGTGTTTTTAGGAATCCGCTAGCTTAGCGCAGCTACTAGCTCTTAGCCGATTTAGCATGGCGGCTTCTCCTGTCTCTCCCGCACTTTTCTGCTCTGGGTGTGAAATGTTTAGTTATTCCTCGGCCTCCTTTAGCAGTAATGGTACTTGTAATAAGTGTAGCTTATTCGTAGCTTTGGAGGCCAGGCTGGGCAAATTGGAGACTCGGCTCCACACCGTGGAAAATTCTACAGCTAGCCAGGCCCCTGTAGTCGGTGCGGACCAAGGTAGCTTAGCCACCCTTAGTTCCCTTCCAGCAGATCCCGAGCAGCCGGGAAAGCAGACCGACTGGGTGACTGTGAGGAGGAAGCGTAGCCCTAAACAGAAGCCCCGTGTACACCGCCAACCCGTTCACATTTCTAACCGTTTTTCCCCACTCGGTGACACACCCACCGAGGATCAAACTCTGGTTATTGGAGACTCTGTTTTGAGAAATGTGAAGTTAGCGACACCAGCAACCATAGTCAATTGTCTTCCGGGGGCCAGAGCAGGCGACATTGAAGGACATTTGAAACTGCTGGCTAAGGCTAAGCGTAAATTTGGTAAGATTGTAATTCACGTCGGCAGTAATGACACCCGGTTACGCCAATCGGAGGTCACTAAAATTAACATTGAATCGGTGTGTAACTTTGCAAAAACAATGTCGGACTCTGTAGTTTTCTCTGGGCCCCTCCCCAATCGGACCGGGAGTGACATGTTTAGCCGCATGTTCTCCTTGAATTGCTGGCTGTCTGAGTGGTGTCCAAAAAATGAGGTGGGCTTCATAGATAATTGGCAAAGCTTCTGGGGAAAACCTGGTCTTGTTAGGAGAGACGGCATCCATCCCACTTTGGATGGAGCAGCTCTCATTTCTAGAAATCTGGCCAATTTTCTTAAATCCTCCAAACTGTGATTATCCAGGGTTGGGACCAGGAAGCAGAGTTGTAGTCTTACACACCTCTCTGCAGCTTCTCTCCCCCTGCCATCCCCTCATTACCCCATCCCCGTAGAGACAGTGCCTGCTCCCAGACCACCAATAACCAGCAAAAATCTATTTAAGCATAAAAATTAAAAAAGAAAAAATATAGCACCTTCAACTGCACCACAGACTAAAACAGTTAAATGTGGTCTATTAAACATTAGGTCTCTCTCTTCTAAGTCCCTGTTAGTAATTGATATAATAATTGATCAACATATTGATTTATTCTGCCTTACAGAAACCTGGTTACAGCAGGATGAATATGTTAGTTTAAATGAGTCAACACCCCCGAGTCACACTGCCAGAACGCTCGTAGCACGGGCCGAGGCGGAGGATTAGCAGCAATCTTCCATTCCAGCTTATTAATTAATCAAAAACCCAGACAGAGCTTTAATTCATTTGAAAGCTTGACTCTTAGTCTTGTCCATCCAAATTGGAAGTCCCAAAAACCAGTTTTATTTGTTATTATCTATCGTCCACCTAGTCGTTACTGTGAGTTTCTCTGTGAATTTTCAGACCTATTGTCTGACTTAGTGCTTAGCTCAGATAAGATAATTATACTGGGCGATTTTAACATCCACACAGATGCTGAGAATGACAGCCTCAACACTGCATTTAATCTATTATTAGACTCAATTGGCTTTGCTCAAAATGTAAATGAGTCCACCCACCACTTTAATCATATCTTAGATCTTGTTCTGACTTATGGTATGGAAATTGAAGACTTAACAGTATTCCCTGAGAACTCCCTTCTGTCTGATCATTTCTTAATAACATTTACATTTACTCTGATGGACTACCCAGCAGTGGGGAATAAGTTTCATTACACTAGAAGTCTTTCAGAAAGCGCTGTAACTAGGTTTAAGGATATGATTCCTTCTTTATGTTCTCTAATGTCATATACCAACACAGAGCAGAGTAGCTACCTAAACTCTGTAAGGGAGTTAGAGTATCTCGTCAATAGTTTTACATCCTCATTGAAGACAACTTTGGATGCTGTAGCTCCTCTGAAAAAGAGAGCTTTAAATCAGAAGTGTCTGACTCCGTGGTATAACTCACAAACTTGTAGCTTAAAGCAGATAACCCGTAAGTTGGAGAGGAAATGGCGTCTCACTAATTTAGAAGATCTTCACTTAGCCTGGAAAAAGAGTTTGTTGCTCTATAAAAAAGCCCTCCGTAAAGCTAGGACATCTTTCTACTCATCACTAATTGAAGAAAATAAGAACAACCCCAGGTTTCTTTTCAGCACTGTAGCCAGGCTGACAAAGAGTCAGAGCTCTATTGAGCTGAGTATTCCATTAACTTTAACTAGTAATGACTTCATGACTTTCTTTGCTAACAAAATTTTGACTATTAGAGAAAAAATTACTCATAACCATCCCAAAGATGTATCGTTATCTTTGGCTGCTTTCAGTGATGCCGGTATTTGGTTAGACTCTTTCTCTCCGATTGTTCTGTCTGAGTTATTTTCATTAGTTACTTCATCCAAACCATCAACATGTTTATTAGACCCCATTCCTGCCAGGCTTCTCAAGGAAGTCCTACCATTATTTAATGCTTCAATCTTAAATATGATCAATCTATCTTTGTTAGTTGGTTATGTACCACAGGCCTTTAAGGTGGCAGTAATTAAACCATTACTTAAAAAGCCATCACTTGACCCAGCTATCTTAGCTAATTATAGGCCAATCTCCAACCTTCCTTTTCTCTCAAAGATTCTTGAGAGGGTAGTTGTAAAACAGCTAACTGATCACCTGCAGAGGAATGGTCTATTTGAAGAGTTTCAGTCAGGTTTTAGAATTCATCATAGTACAGAAACAGCATTAGTGAAGGTTACAAATGATCTTCTTATGGCTTCGGACAGTGGACTTATCTCTGTGCTTGTTCTGTTGGACCTCAGTGCTGCTTTTGATACTGTTGACCATAACATTTTATTACAGAGATTAGAGCATGTCATAGGTATTAAAGGCACTGCGCTGCGGTGGTTTGAATCATATTTGTCTAATAGATTACAGTTTGTTCATGTAAATGGGGAATCTTCTTCACAGACTGAAGTTAATTATGGAGTTCCACAAGGTTCTGTGCTAGGACCAATTTTGTTCACTTTGTACATGCTTCCCTTAGGCAGTATTATTAGACGGTATTGCTTAAATTTTCATTGTTACGCAGATGATACCCAGCTTTATCTATCCATGAAGCCAGAGGATACACACCAATTAGCTAAACTGCAGGATTGTCTTACAGACATAAAGACATGGATGACCACTAATTTCCTGCTTTTAAACTCAGATAAAACTGAAGTTATTGTACTTGGCCCCACAAATCTTAGAAGCATGGTGTCTAACCAGATCGTTACTCTGGATGGCATTTCCCTGATCTCTAGTAATACTGTGAGAAATCTTGGAGTCATTTTTGATCAGGATATGTCATTCAAAGCGCATATTAAACAAATATGTAGGACTGCCTTTTTGCATTTACGCAATATCTCTAAAATCAGAAAGGTCTTGTCTCAGAGTGATACTGAAAAACTAATTCATGCATTTATTTCCTCTAGGCTGGACTATTGTAATTCATTATTATCAGGTTGTCCTAAAAGTTCCCTAAAAAGCCTTCAGTTGGTTCAGAATGCTGCAGCTAGAGTACTGACGGGGACTAGCAGGAGAGAGCATATCTCACCCGTGTTGGCCTCTCTTCATTGGCTTCCTGTTAATTCTAGAATAGAATTTAAAATTCTTCTTCTTACTTATAAGGTTTTGAATAATCAGGTCCCATCTTATCTTAGGGACCTCGTAGTACCATATTACCCCATTAGAGCGCTTCGCTCTCAGACTGCGGGCTTACTTGTGGTTCCTAGGGTTTGTAAGAGTAGAATGGGAGGCAGAGCCTTCAGCTTTCAGGCTCCTCTCCTGTGGAACCAGCTCCCAATTCAGATCAGGGAGACAGATACCCTCTCTACTTTTAAGATTAGGCTTAAAACTTTCCTTTTCGCTAAGGCTTATAGTTAGGGCTGGATCGGGTGACCCTGGACCATCCCTTGGTTATGTTGCTTTAGACGTAGACTGTGGGGGGTTCCCATGATGCACTGTTTCTTTCTCTTTTTGCTCCGTATGCATCACTCTGCATTTAATCATTAGTGATCGATCTCTGCCCCCCTTCTCGGCATGTCTTTTTCCTGGTTCTTTCCCTCAGCCCCAACCAGTCTCAGCAGAAGACTGCCCCTCCCTGAGCCTGGTTCTGCTGGAGGTTTCTTCCTGTTAAAAGGGAGTTTTTCCTTCCCACTGTGGCCAAGTGCTTGCTCATAGGGGGTCGTTTTGACCGTTGGGGTTTTTCATAATTATTGTATGGCCTTGCCTTACAATGTGGAGCGCCTTGGGGCAACTATTTGTTGTGATTTGGCACTATATAAGAAAAAAGTTGATTGATTGATTGACTAGAAGTCTTTCAGAAAGTGCTGTAACTAGGTTTAAGGATATGATTCCTTCTTTATGTTCTCTAATGCCATATACCAACACAGTGCAGAGTAGCTACCTAAACTCTGTAAGTGAGATAGAGTATCTCGTCAGTAGTTTTACATCCTCATTGAAGACAACTTTGGATGCTGTAGCTCCTCTGAAAAAGAGAGCTTTAAATCAGAAGTGCCTGACTCCATGGTATAACTCACAAACTCGCAGCTTAAAGCAGATAACCCGTAAGTTGGAGAGGAAATGGCGTCTCACTAATTTAGAAGATCTTCACTTAGCCTGGAAAAAGAGTCTGTTGCTCTATAAAAAAGCCCTCCGTAAAGCTAGGACATCTTACTACTCACCACTAATTGAAGAAAATAAGAACAACCCCAGGTTTCTTTTCAGCACTGTAGCCAGGCTGACAAAGAGTCAGAGCTCTATTGAGCCGAGTATTCCTTTAACTTTAACTAGTAATGACTTCATGACTTTCTTTGGTAATAAAATTTTAACTATTAGAGAAAAAATTACTCATAACCATCCCAAAGACGTATCGTTATATTTGGCCGGTATTTGGTTAGACTCTTTCTCTCCGATTGTTCTGTCTGAGTTATTTTCATTAGTTACTTCCTCCAAACCATCAACATGTCTATTAGACCCCATTCCTACCAGGCTGCTCAAGGAAGCCCTACCATTAATTAATGCTTCGATCTTAAATATGATCAATCTATCTTTATTAGTTGGCTATGTACCACAGGCTTTTACGGTGGCAGTAATTAAACCATTACTTAAAAAGCCATCACTTGACCCAGCTATTTTAGCTAATTATAGGCCAATCTCCAACCTTCCTTTTCTCTCAAAAATTCTTGAAAGGGTAGTTGTAAAACAGCTAACTGATCATCTGGAGAGGAATGGTCTATTTGAAGAGTTTCAGTCAGGTTTTAGAATTCATCATAGTACAGAAACAGCATTAGTGAAGGTTACAAATGATCTTCTTATGGCCTCAGACAGTGGACTCATCTCTGTGCTTGTTCTGTTAGACCTCAGTGCTGCTTTTGATACTGTTGACCATAAAATTTTATTACAGAGATTAGAGCATGCCATAGGTATTAAAGGCACTGCGCTGCGGTGGTTTGAATCATATTTATCTAATAGATTACATGTATATAGAACAGATAAAACTGAAGTTATTGTACTTGGCCCCACAAATCTTAGAAACATGGTGTCTAACCAGATCCTTACTCTGGATGGCATTACCCTGACCTCTAGTAATACTGTGAGAAATCTTGGAGTCATTTTGGGTCAGGATATGTCATTCAATGCGCATATTAAACAAATATGTAGGACTGCTTTTTTGCATTTGCGCAATATCTCTAAAACTAGAAAGGTCTTGTCTCAGAGTGATGCTGAAAAACTAATTCATGCATTTATTTCCTCTAGGATGGACTATTGTAATTCATTATTATCAGGTTGTCCTAAAAGTTCCCTGAAAAGCCTTCAGTTAATTCAAAATGTTGCAGCTAGAGTACTGATGGGGACTAGAAGGAGAGAGCATATCTCACCCATATTGGCCTCTCTTCATTGGCTTCCTGTTAATTCCAGAATAGAATTTAAAATTCTTCTTCTTACTTATAAGGTTTTGAATAATCAGGTCCCATCTTATCTTAGGGACCTCATAGTACCATATCACCGCAATAGAGCACTTCGCTCTCATACTGCAGGCTTACTTGTAGTTCCTAGGGTTTGTAAGAGTAGAATATGAGGCAGAGCCTTCAGCTTTCAGGCTCCTCTCCTGTGGAACCAGCTCCCAATTGAGATCAGGGAGACAGACACCCTCTCTACTTTTAAGATTAGGCTTAAAACTTTCCTGTTTGCTAAAGCTTATAGTTAGGGCTGGATCGGGTGACCCTGAACCATCCCTTAGTTATGCTGCTATAGACTTAGACTGCTGGGGGGGTTCCCATGATGCACTGAGTGTTTCTTTCTCTTTTTGCTTTGTATGCACCACTCTGCATTTAATCATTAGTGATTGATCTCTGTTCCCCTCCACAGCATGTCTTTTTCCTGATTCTCTCCCCTCAGCCCCAACCAGTCCCAGCAGAAGACTGCCCCTCCCTGAGCCTGGTTCTGCTGGAGGTTTCTTCCTGTTAAAAGGGAGTTTTTCCTTCCCACTGTCGCCAAGTGCTTGCTCACAGGGGGTCGTTTGACCGTTGGGGTTTTCCGTAATTATTGTATGGCCTTGCCTTACAATATAAAGCGCCTTGGGGCAACTGTTTGTTGTGATTTGGCGCTATATAAATAAAATTGATTTGATTTGGCACAGTTCCAGAGACTACGCTCGCCATTTTAATGTGAAGCAGCCGGTGACACCTGTTGCTTGCAAGGACAGACTTGCGGCAAAATCCGCAGCGCCGCACGTCTCGGTAATCGGAGCCGCAGATCTCCGTGGCCGCTGAGAGAGGTTTATATCTTTTTAATGACTTGAATTCTTTACGGGTCTCACCTCCGTAGCCCGCGACGTTACACCGGAGGCGAAAGACAGTAGACTTTCAATGCAACACCACTCAGTCAAACGGGCATATGAAAAAGTCCCCCAAAATAATTTTCAAGCGCAAATAAAAGAAATGTGTACTCAACAAGCGTACCGCAAGACAATGTGAAGTTTAAAAAAAGTAGATCCTTCCAAGAAAAAGACTTAAGACAAGAAAAAGGTGCAGATAAAACCTGACGTAAATCCACAAATTACAGTTGGCGCGCGCAATGCATGCTGGGAGAGGGTCCCCTCCATGACGTCTCGGCAGCGTCCATGATGAGAGGGACAGTTTTGCGGAGGGCTAAATGTTAGCTGTAAATTTGTCATTTTTAAATGAAGATTTCTCCGTTGAATGACAGATCTGGGCTTGCAGATTTACTTTACTACATTCAGAAGGATCTTATGTGTAAATATAAGTAATTTTTTGGTCCAAAGATCTGACTGCATTTATTTCAATGCAGGACTACTTTAACCATATCTGAGACTTTACATAAATCATTAATGTATAAAATAAATAATTTTGTGTCCAACACAGAACCCTGTGGTAGCCCACAAATGATGTCCAGACATGAAGAACAGTATTCCCCGAGTTTAACAAACTGCTTTAGGTTTTGTAAGTAGCTTTTAATCCAACTCAGAGCAACTCCTCTGATCCCATACAGTTCCAACTTTTGAAATAATACAGTAGTGTTCAGAATAATAGCAGTGCTATGTAGCTAACAAGATTAATCCAGGTTTTGAGTATATTTCTTATTGTTACATGGGAAACAAGGTACCAGTAGATTCTCACAAATCCAACAAGACCAAGCATTCATGATATGCACACTCTTAAGGCTATGAAATTGGGTTATTAGTAAAAAAAAAAAAAAAAAAAGTAGAAAAGGGGGTGTTCACAATAATAGTAACATCTGCTGTTGAAGCTACAAACTCAAAACTACGAGGTCTGTCCAAAAAGTGTCGGACCTTTTATTTTTTTTCAAAATCATATGGATTTGAATCACGTGGGATTGCATCAGACAAGCTTGAACCTTCATGCGCATGCATGAGTTTTTTTTACGCCTGTCGGTTGCGTCATTCGCCTGTGGGCAGGCTTTGTGTGAGCACTGGTCCACCCCCCTTGTCAGATTTTAATTGTCAGGGAAATGTCTGAATAATTTGGAGCTTTGCTGCATCAATTTTTTCCAGAAACTGTGAGAGACCTCCAGGTGAACACCATTCGGAATATTAATGTGGCTTTCAGGGCCGATTTTATGGGGATTAAACAGATTAAGGAGTGCTCCTGCCGGTTTAAAGACCGCCCACAGCTGCTGAGAGCGCGCCGCACTCAGAGCGCCGATCGACAGGCTGAAACCCCGCTGAAACAACCAGATCATTTCCAACGTGAAGGCTTTGTTGATCCGGGACGTTGTTTGACATTCACAAAAAGGCAGAAGGCGTGGACATCAGCACTTTTTCGGCACATTCTACTGTTACTGTTACATGCCCCAACATGTCCGGTGAGGCTTCATCACGGCGTTGCTTTGCACCATGCGGCTCCGCCATGACGCGCGGAATTCCTCCGCACGTCTGTCTCAATGTGCCGAAAAAGTGCTGATGTCCACGTCTTCCACAATTCCTGTGCTCGTCAGACGACATACTGGATCAAGACAGCGTCCAGTTTAGAAATGAACGGCACATTCCATTCCACTGTTACAGGAGTTTTTGTCATGGAAAGAGGAGCGGAGGAATTCCGCGCGTCAGCATGGCGTAAAGCCTCACAGGACATGTTGGGGCATGTCCAGCTCATGCTCAATTTCTCGGATATTCACACGACTGAAAAGCAACCGGAAGCCGTCTGAAAGCCATCCTGTGAGACCAACACGGAGGTGGTTTTGTCCCGCGCCATGAGCGGCCCGGTGGCGCAATCCTCCGCTTCTTTTTCCCTGTAACAGTAGAATGTGCCGAAAAAGTGCTGATGTCCACGCATTCGCAATAAAAATCCGACGAGAGGGGTGGACCACTACTCACACAAAGCCTGCCCACAGGTGAATGACGCAACCGACAGGCGTGAAAAAACTCACGCATGCCCACGAAGGTTCAAGCTTTGCTGATGCAATCACACGTGATTCAAATCCATATAGTTTTTGAAAAAAATAAAAAGGTCCGTTACTTTTTGGACAGACCTTGTATTATGTTCAAACTGCTTTTTTATCAATCCTGTGAATCACTAAACTAGTATTTAGTTGTATAACCACAGTTTTAAATGATTTCTTCACATCTGCGAGGCATTAATTTTGTTGGTTTGGAACCAAGATTTTGCTGGTTTACTATTGTGCTTGGGGTCATTGTCTTGTTGAAACACCCATTTCAAGGGCATGTCCTCTTCAGCATAAGGCAAATTGTTCTTTTTGGGTCCAAGGGCCGCAGACAGTTTGTGAGACGAACCCCAAACTCTGAATTCAAGCCACAGTTCACAGTGAAGACAGTGAAGCATGGTGGTGCAAGCATCATGATATGGGCATGTTTCTCCTACTATGGTGTTGGGCCTATATATATCGCATATCAGGTATCATGGATCAGTTTGGATATGTCAAAATACTTGAAGAGGTCATGTTGCCTTATGCTGAAGAAGACATGCCCTTGAAATGGGTGTTTCAACAAGACAATGACCCCAAGTACACTAGTAAACCAGCAAAAATCTTGGTTCTTATGAACATAATAGTTTTGAGTTTGTAGCGTCAACAGCAGATGCTACTATTATTGTGAACACCCCCTTTTCTACTTTTTTTTTACTAATAGCCCAATTTCATAGCCTTCAGAGTGTGCATATCATGAATGCTTGGTCTTGTTGGATTTGTGAGAATCTACTGAATCTACTGGTACCTTGTTTCTCATGTAACAATAAGAAATATACTCAAAACCTAATCTTTTTACTGACATAGCACTACTATTATACTGAACACTACTGTAACTCCTAAGGGCTCCTTTCCACACAGACGGTTTTGTCGGCTGGTCGCACGTAGACCGACATTCGCGGTAGTGCCGGCTGTTTTCCCAGTTGAAGGGGGCGGAGCGCGCCGGCTCCGGTTGTCCATAAATTAACATGACGGACCTTGATCACGCGGAGCGAGTTGCTGAAAGCTCCCAATACAGAGTATCATTATTATTATTTGCTCCAGGAGCTGTATGGATGATGGCTGCTTTCAGCGTTCCTTCAAAAAGGATCAACTGTCCCGTTCACGCGCGCACATGTAAACAATAAAAAAAAAAAAAATTAACTCCACTGCTTGCTGCAGCTGGCTCTTCCCCCCCCCAAAACTGTAATAATTGTGTTTAGAAAGCAGTCACCAGTTGTTTTATTATACATCTGTGTAGTTCAGGGGTGGCCAAGTTCGGTCCTCGAGAGCCACATTCCTGACATTCTTAGTTGTCTCCCTGCTCCAACACACCTGAATCCAATGAAAGACTCATTAGCAGACTTTTAATGAGCCTTTCATTGGATTCAGGTGTGTTGGAGCAGGAGACAACTAAGAGTGTCAGGAATGTGGCTCTCGAGGACCGAACTTGGCCACCCCTGGTGTAGTTCATTAATAAAATATTATCTACAGACGATTCGCCTCGCGCACGACGTGAAAAAAAGAAAGGAAAAAAGAAAGTCCGCTCCACGCTGCTGTGTGGCTGGCTGCTTGCTACAAAAACTCTGTCATGATTGTAAAATAAAGGACGAAAGAGACATAAGTCCTGCTCACAGGTACAGATACAGGACATGTTCACATCTTCAGTCAAACTCCAGATATCTCCACGTCACTACATATTCAGTCCCTGATTGGTCATCGTAGCGCGACGAGACCTGCAGCACTACAGGAAGCGGCAGGATGAAACGGCGATTAAAAAGTATCACACGCCGTTGTTTGTCGTCACGGGAGGTCTCCGGGAGCGCTCCCGGAATTATTCTACACGTTGAATAATTTTCCCGGTGAAGCTGGAACTAAACCACGCCCCGTGCGCCGGCGTTAACAACGGCGGTTGATCCCAAAGACGGCCCAGAGCGGCAAAATCTTTGCCGGGAGGCTTCCTGGAGATCGTACCGTCTATGTGTAGAAGGCCCCTTAGAGTTGTCTGGCCCCCTCTGTGGAGGATTCTTTGGTGGAGCAAATATCTTTTTAAGGCACTCTGTCCCAAATCGTGAAGGCATTTACAACTTCCCAGGTCAGTGGAACACAGCACTGACTGACTCTGATGCTCTCTCATTCATGTTTTGGAACGCGTTATTTCCAGATAAGGGTCCAGGGGGCTGGAGTCTGACAGGGTTTTCTCTATATTGTCAATATATGTATTATCAAATATTAATGTCTTCACTTTGATGTACTCTCTGTAATCATGTCTTTTGATTTCTGTTCTCTATTCTCATATATACGTATATGCATGTGTGAAAGTTTATGTACCATTATTCCTTTAAGTAATTACTTAGTGTCAAAAGCATCATATCGCTGAATGATTCAAGTGCATAAGACTGTCGAACAGTGAGGCAGATGATCTCTGACCAATGTGCAGATCGCCTATCTAGAATGTCAGACTGGTTGGCTGGGGTCATGATTAACTAATTGCAGATGTGTACTTTTGATTAATGGTTCAGCGTTGGACAGGAGCAGTGCAACCTGACATTGTTATTGAAAGCAGACAGGGCTCATATCAAAGTTAGACCAGACTTTGTCTTGTGATATCATCATTCCTATATGCTGTATGTAACGATACTCAATAAAAGGAGAGGCAAATGGGCGGGACCTTTAGGATGGACGACAGTTCTTTCTGAAGGAACTCCTCGTTCCTCCTCTCCTGCAGGATAAAGAAATTCAGTTTCTCCTGGGTGATCATTTCTGTGTGTGTGTGTGTGTGTAAACTTTTCAGGTCTAACTCTGAAAAACTCTAACACTATCCCAGCGGTCATTAGAGAGAGGCGGGGTTCACTCTGGACAAGCTGCCAGTCTTTCACAAAATTCTACTCGTTAGTGTGTTTGTCAATAAAATAAAACTTGAAAGTATACCTAACATCAGAGTATAATCATGAATAAAGTAAAGAGGTGTCTGAAGTCCTCCAGGAAGAACCTGCTGGTTGTGTTGTGCTTCCCATGTGTTTTGAAGCTTTGCAGAGCATTTGGATGCAGTTTGAAAACCTTTTCAAATGAATAGTTTTCTGTGCTGCCAGTTACTTTTGTGTAATTCATCTTTACAAAGTACTTTCTAACTTTGCTGGTGTTGTCTTAATTTGTTAATTAAGTGCTGTGGCCCCTGCCAGCCGCCGTACAGGATGGACATCTGTTCTAACATGACGACAACCTGTGACATCATTTACTGATCTCACTTTTTCTCCCAGAAAATGTTCACGCCTCCAATGCCCGGAGATGTTATGGTCAATTTTTACATCAACCTAAGCAAGCTGTGCCTGAACCGTGGTACCAGCTTCACATCTTACCACCCAACACTACCAAGGTTAGTGCTCACTGCTTTGTTTACCAGCTCACTGCTTTTACTTTTAGCAGCTCAGCACTTTTACATTACCACTTTAATATTTACTAGCTCACTGCCTTGACATTTACACGGTGAGTCACTTTGATGTTTAGCTGTGAGCCGCTTTAATGTTTATCAGCTCACCAGGTTCAACTTTGAGTGTTTTCTCCTTCACTTTACAGAATTTCAAGCCAGCTGGAAGCTCCATGTTGCACAACCCAGGGGCAATGTTGTAAGTTAGTAATCGTAATCATTAAAGTGTAGGTGACATGATATGTTTTTGTTTTTTTAGTATTTAATAGAGGTGGGCGCTACTGGGAATTTTGGTATTGATCCGATACCAAGTAAATACAGGCCCAGTATCGCCGATGTCAATACCGATACTTTTTCATATTTAAGCTTCATAGATCCAAAGGATCCAAAAGACCTAGGATAGAATTTCACCAAAAATTGTACATGACAACAAAATACTTTATCACAATCAACATTTTTGTTTTAAAAAAAAATCACTCAACACAACTTAAAACAAAATCTCCTGAGGTAGAGGGCTGACAAACCACAATACAAGGGTGCGCTGCTCCGTGTTGTGTGACACAGCGCAGCGCTGCTCTTACAGAGAGTAGACTTTGATGAATCTGCATGCGCAGCAGTCAGTGTGTGCGGGAGAGAAAAAAAGCTTGAGTATCGATCTTTTTACACGAGGATCGTTCAGTATCAGTACCAGCATTGGTATCGATATTATCGATATTAGGATCGATCCGCCCACCTCTGGTATTTAAGGCTAAAATTAAACAACAGTTTGAAATTTATCCTTTCCCGGTGTGCAGTTACTGAAGAGATAAATATTCGGATTTTGAACTGCGCGCCACTAAAAACCAGGAACCTATGGGTGAGTCCTGACAGTGGAGGAGGAGAGAGTGGCATCAGCACCTGAACCATTATCTTAATAGTCCCATTAATATATTAGTCCATGAGTCAGTCATCAATTTTGGCCTAATCGGTACCACTGAAGGTGGCTAAATGACACTTAGAATCCAGCCTCAGTGTACCATGACCTACACAAAAATGTATGATAGCAATCTCAGGGTGGTAGCTGTAGCCAGGTAGGGGTCAGTGAAGAATTACATAGAGGTCAAAATTTTAAAATGCTCCAGTCACGTTGAAAACTATATCATATTATTTGTCTGATCATAACAATTCCAAAAAGGTATAGTTTGTACTATCTATGATGGAATGTTCTGGGGTTATGTTACAGTTTAATATATTACAGTTTAATATATGTCACATGTCATAGAATCCAATAGATGTTGACCTTGTTTGACCTTTACCTTGGAGACCAAACATTTAACACAACCAAAACTATTCCATTTATTAATCCTTTTATTTCAACCAATAATTGCATCCTTCGGTACTGAAATTGGAGCAACATTAACTTTTGACCCCTGTACAAACTGAAACTGACCTTTGTCACAATTTTTGCTGTTTTTACCCCATAACTCCAAAACATTCCAACACAGATAGTCCAAATTATACCTTTTTGGAATTGTTATGACCAGACAAGTAATGTGATTATAGGCTTTCAACAGACTGGAGCATTTTTAAAGTTGACCTCTGTGTAATTCTTCACTGACC
The DNA here is from genome assembly GCF_902500255.1 of Thalassophryne amazonica. Taxonomy (NCBI): domain Eukaryota; kingdom Metazoa; phylum Chordata; class Actinopteri; order Batrachoidiformes; family Batrachoididae; genus Thalassophryne; species Thalassophryne amazonica. The sequence goes on from NC_047118.1 coordinate 88,545,638, forward strand.
CCTACCTGGCTACAGCTACCACCCTGAGATTGCTATCATACATTTTGTGTAGGTCATGGTACACTGAGACTGGATTCTAAGTGTTGTTTAGTCACCTTAAGTGGTACCGACAACCTGCCTGGCCCACGGACTGTATGGGTTTTTTACAGGCTACTGACAGGCCCGTTTCCCACCAAGTGGTTCGGGTCAGTGCTGCACTGTGTTTTCCATGTCAGAATTATTTGGCAGGCAGAGCCCTTTTGATTGACAGATGCAACACTTATATTGACCGAGCGCACATGCATGGTGTAATTCGGCTTCTCCACCCACACGGAGGCAAAACTGAGTACTTAACATTTTTTTATTTTTCTTTGTGAATCATGGGATAATTTCATTGCGTGCAGACAGAATTCCACTGATGCTTACGTTAATGCTGCCATCTTTCCACTTGTGGCACAAAGCGGCCCGATGAAGGAAGACGAGGCTCCGCTCACAACAGAGACTCGACGCCAGCAGCCACACCAAAATCACGGATTACACCTGTCACCGGATTGATACAGCAGAGATCGAACTTAGCAGCAGGACACAAACTGCCGGTGTCACAGATGGACATTTCTTCAGCCAGGACAAGGAATTAAATTATTTTCAGACGCCATTTTCCCAATGTGGATACGTTTTCAATCAGACTGTTGAAGATGATCTCACTGAAACGGACAGGTTAGACTATATATATTTTCTCCTTGTGTGAATCTCCTTGTAATATTTAATAGTAACGTGTTACGCTACTGACGTACAGTAACTGTATTCAAGAGGGAAACAAGATTTATTTTAAAATAGCTGATATTTTCAGTCCCTCGTGTCATTTTTTTTTTCAGATTTGATAAATTTGAGATTTGATTTGGTAAATTTTAAAATTAATTTACACTCAACAAAAATATAAACGCAACACTTTTGGTTTTGCTCCCATTTTGTATGAGATGAACTCAAAGATCTAAAACTTTTTCCACATACACAATATCACCATTTCCCTCAAAATATTGTTCACAAAACCAGTCCTAAATATCTGTGATAGTGAGCACTTCTCCTTTGCTGAGATAATCCATCCCACCTCACGTGTGCCATATCAAGATGCTGATTAGACACCATGATTAGTGCACAGGTGTGCCTTAGACTGCCACAATAAAAGGCCACTCTGAAAGGTGCAGTTTTATCACACAGCACAATGCCACAGATGTCGCAAGGTTTGAGGGAGCGTGGAATTGGCATGCTGACAGCAGGAATGTCAACCAGAGCTGTTGCTCGTGTATTGAATGTTCATTTCTCTACCATAAGCCGTCTCCAAAGGCGTTTCAGAGAATTGGCAGTACATCCACCAGCCTCACAACCGCAGACCACGTGTAACCACACCAGCCCAGGACCTCCACATCCAGCATGTTCACCTCCAAGATCATCTGGAGACCAGCCACTCGGACAGCTGCTGAAACAATCGGTTTGCATAACCAAAGAATTTCTGCACAAACTGTCAGAAAACCGTCTCAGGGAAGCTCATCTGCATGCTCGTCGTCCTCATCGGGGTCTCGACCTGACTCCAGTTCGTCGTCGTAACCGACTTGAGTGGACAAATGCTCACATTCGCTGACGTTTGGCACATTGGAGAGGTGTTCTCTTTACGGATGAATCCCGGTTCACACTGTCCAGGGCAGATGGCAGACAGCATGTGTGGCGTCGTGTGGGTGAGCGGTTTTCTGATGTCAGTGTTGTGGATTGAGTGGCCCATGGTGGCGGTGGGGTTATGGTATGGGCAGGCGTCTGTATGGACGAAGAACACAGGTGCATTTTATTGATGGCTTTTGAATGCACAGAGATACCGGACGAGATCCTGAGGCCCATTGTTGTGCCATACCATCCAAGAACATCACCTCATGTTGCAGCAGGATAATGCACGGCCCCATGTTGCAAGGATCTGTACACAATCTTGGAAGCTGAAATGTCCAGTTCTTGCATGGCCGGCATACCTCACCGACATGTCACCCATTGAGCATGTTTGGGATGCTCTGGACCGGCGTATACGACAGCGTGTACCAGTTCCTGCCAATTATCCAGCAAACTTCGCACAGCCATTGAAGAGGATGGACCAACATTCCACAGGCCACAATTGACAACCTGATCAACTCTATGCAAAGGAGATGTGTTGCACCTGCATGAGGCAAATGGTGGTCACACCAGATACTGACTGGTGTCCCCCCCCAATAAAACAAACTGCACCTTTCGAGTGGCCTTTTATTGTGGGCAGTCTAAGGCACACCTGTGCACTAATCATGGTGTCTAATCAGCATCTTGATATGGCACAGCTGTGAGGTGGGATGGATTATCTCAGCAAAGAAGTAGTGCTCACTATCACAGATTTAGACTGGTTTGTGAACAATATTTGAGGGAAATGGTGATATTGTGTATGTGGAAAAAGTTTTAGATCTTTGAGTTCATCTCATACAAAATGGGAGCAAAACCAAAAGTGTTGCGTTTATATTTTTGTTGAGTGTAGATGAGATACACTCACAATTATCTGGGAACTACTTTTTGAGCAGGAATTCATCAAGCACATTGCCGGTGAGCGCGAACTAACACAGAATCCTCAGAAACTGGACAGTTCGGCCAAAACAAGCGCATACACTTTTAGCTTGTCATAAGCTAAGCTAGTGGCGCTCGTGAGAGTGTGAATCAGCAGGCGCCGTTCTGGTGATGGCGTAGCAACAATATGGTCACGGCTAAGGGCTGAAATAGAGAGCAGGCTTGAGACAGCTGTTTATCCTTCACCTGCGCACTTCCCGAGTTTTATTGTTCAGGATTTGTTAAAACATCAACATCATCATTTTCAGTGATTATTTGTGCACATTTTTGGTGTCACCTACACTTTAAGAGTAATAGTGTTAAACGGCAGCACGTACGCTGCTCAGTGTTAAACGGCAGCACGTTTCACGACCAGTTTCACGTCAGTATTTTACTCATTGACGTAATCAGGTTGGAGGCAAAACCCTAACCCAAACAATCTACAACCTGATAAAGTGGAATCCAGTTACATGCTTATTGTTATTATTATTATTGGTAACTGTTAAAAAAAACAACCTCAGTCAGAAGATATTTTTAGCTTTAATCTGTGGCATTAAGGAGCCGTCAGAGCTCAGCTGAGTCTGTTAAGCCCTCTGCTCTTACTGGATTTTGCCGTCCAGCCTAGATGTCATATTTCCCCGTTTTTCGGCTGTGAAGCTGTGACTTGTTATCTGCACACTGCCAAGTCAGTCTCTAAATCTTCTCACTCTTTGTGAGTTGGCATGGTGACTTGGTGGCTTCCCTCACTAGTGTCCTTAAAGCATGTTCTGTCTTTTGTCACTTGGTTTCCACTTTCAAACGTCAGTGAACATTGAAACATTGGGCTTTTATTTCTGATCATTTTTGTTGTTTGTCCACAGTGAGCTTAACAACAACCGGTTTGAGGTGAGCCACGTCCATAAGGTGGAGTGTGTGGTGCCGTGGCTGAATGACACGCTGGTTTTCTTCACCATCTCCCTGCAGCTCTGTCAGCAGCTCAAAGACAAGGTCTGCACCTTTCCTTCAGTACACTCTGCAGGTAACCATCGAGAATGGCACCAATAACAACCTGCTTCCCTGCAGATCTCCGTCTTCTCCAGTTTCTGGAACTACAGACCCTTCTGAGGCCGCTGCAGTCGCGCACGAGGATCGGTCCACCCTGGCAAACCTGTGCGAGACATCTTTTATTTCTGTATTTCTTGTCCAGTTTGATGTCTTGCATGCTTTCGTGGAGCCAGTCAAGTCCCGGCAGACCTCAAGCGACGGGTGCGTCTCACGTCGTTGCACTCAGCTGAGTTCTGATTTTATTTTGTTGCCGACTGTCGTAATCAAATAGCTGCTCTCTTTGTGAAGAAACACTTTGTGTCCTGTGAGGAAAATGTCCTGTACTCAAACTGAATACCTGTTCCCACACTTACGTATAACCACGACATCCTGTCGTGGGAAGTGCGCGCTTCTCCACGAGTGTGAGCTAACATGCCGTTATTAACAGGTAACACTCTTTTGGTCCGATTCTTTTTCAGTTCTTGATCATTGCACTGACACAGTGGCTTTGATGTCACATGGCACACAAGCTTCCTGCGTGGAACTGGGAGAAAACACGCCATGCTCAATTAGAGGAACCGATAACATCTGACGCACACGATTACGATGGGTGGAAACATTCCAGAAAACTTCCCAATGACGTCACAGCGTGTAGGATGGCATTATGATCTTCATGGAAACGCCAAGGATTGCCGAAGCATGTCAGAGGGAATATCTGGAAAATCGTACTGCCTTTAAAATGGTGACGGAATTTCCCGGTTCATCACAGGAAGGACAAAGTTTGAAACCGTACGCGCTCCTGCTCAGAATTTCATGGAACAGATGTATCTTCTCTGTATCTCTGTGAATTCAGTCAGTAACGGCACTGAACTCCCAGCATTACTTTCACTTTGATAAATGTTCCGAAAGTAGCATCAAGGTTCAAATTCAATAGTTTGCTCCTTCATGTGCCTGTAGGGGGCGCTGAGAGACCAGGACCAAGATGAATAATGTGGAGACAAATGATGCAGCATTAATCAATAATGTGATTAGCTCTGATCAGGAAGTTGTCAGTACTTCAGTCTAACGTCGTATTATAGCTCATCCAAGGACAAACGGTCAGTATTTGTTTTGTTTTTTAATGATCCTGTAAAAATAAAATTGGTTTAAAGTCGTCACGCAGAACAAAGAGTTTAAAAAAAAAAGTCACGATTCAAAGTTCTCTAATGATGAAGAATGTTTTGATTTTTGTATTTTTTCCATTTTGTTGATGTCTTGCCACATTTCCTGCTTGTTAACGACGTGGACAGGCCTGAACAATAAGCTAATGTTTGTGTATTTATTGACATGATTTGTGTGTTTGTCATCTTGATGTCTGTGAGAAGCAAACACTAATTCTGATATTGAACAAATATTTGATTCCAGTGTTAATCTGTTTTGAAATGCTGCCTGTCCTGCAAAACGTGGACATGATGTGCAATAAAATGTCACAACCGTGATGGTGGGCAAGAATTTTTCTTTGGGGTAATTTCTTCCAGTGATATCGTGATCCTAACCCTTTGGTTCTGAGTTTTGTTTTGTTTTTTCTCTCTGCAGTAAAAGGGTGGCTGGGTCTGAAAAAAAAAAAAAAACTGCTCTCCACCTGCAAGGAGACTGTAAAGGGTCCGGTCCAGCAGGCAGTAGACGGAGCAAATGTCCATGCAGACGTGGAACGTCACCTCTGGTGGGGAAGGAGCCTGAGCTTGAGCAGGAGGTTGAGAGATACCAACTAGAAATAGTTGGGCTCACCTCCACACACAGCACAGGCTCTGGAACCACACTCCTGAAGAGGGGCTGGACCCTCTCCTCTGGAGACCTTTGGTCTTAATCCAGGCCTGTGACAGTGATCTCTGATCCTGTCTGGTTTGATTCTGTAGTGGATCATCCTGATACCTCTGCTGGGATGTCAAGAGAACCGACACTTAAAGGCCCGGTCACACCTTGACCATTTAGCCAGCGTTTGCGGTGTCTAGTATCACAGCAGTTTTATGATTACAAGTACAGATAAATACATACAGGATCGAGCTGATACCTGATACTGGTATCGGGATCAGTGCATCCCTAGCTGTGATGATTTAAACTTTTAAAGCGCCATCGTTGTGGTGTGATCATCAGGCAACCAGATTGATCAGGGTGATCACACCTGATTAATGCACTGTATAACTAAAGCGCCGATCACCATTTGTGTTGCATCACATTTAGAGTGCAATTTAGGTTCCATACGTTTGGAACATTGCACTCTGCACACACACGGACGTCTCCCTGATCGTACGCGCACGTCCCCGTGATCGCCCACACATGCGCGGGCACACACACACACAAATCCACTGTGCTGTCTGGACGCTGTTGGCAGGAAGCTGGAAAGAAAAGCTGGACTCATTTCTGATTTTTTTTTTTTTTTTTTTTTTTTTTTTTTCTCGCTGCACTGAGGATGTACAGTTGACCGACAAGGTTGAATGTGTGTGTGTGTGGGGGGGGGGACAACGACACGATTTGACTGAGCTAACTGACGCTGCTAATTCTTGTAACATATACACACACACACACAAAATCCACTCCACTGTAAGCCGTCTGGACGCATGAATAGCTGTTCACATGAAAAGCTAATGTGATTTTTGGCTGCACCGAGGAACTACACAGTCTTTTTTTATAGAAGTCCAAAGTCAGTGCACAGCATCAATGGACCACGTTACAGTGAAACACCAAAATGTAAGTCCCTTTTCTGTTGTTTATAAATTAATAAAATATCAAATGACAAGGATATCTGTTTTAGCCGTTATATAAAACCAATAATGAATGTTTTTACATTCTTTCAAGGGAACGAATATTTAATTTTTCACCTCATGAAATATTTGTACCACTGAACTCATAAACATTCATTATTTGTATATTGTCTGATGCAGGTGGAAAAGCACGATAAATGCAGTCCGTTTATTTACCATTTTTTTTGCTTTTTTGTGCCGAGTTACCGGTTCTAAGAGCGGGCGAGTTTATGACAGAGCAACAAGAGTGCATTCGACCCGAACATGCTGGACTCAAACCCTGAGCTAACGTGCTATGTTGACTCCAGCGAGGCCGGTGTCACCGAATTAACGGGCACCTCCAAAAATTGGTCCACCCTGCGTTCACTGCACATCTGTCTGAGTCTGACTCTCTGGGTCTGATTCTCTACAGCCAAAGTGATCAAAGGGATTACTGTGATTAGTAACCATTAGATGACAAAGTAAAAGCTCTTAAATCATTCTAAAGTCAGTTTGAAGCAGAAACAAGGTGATAATCAGCTCAGAAATGAAGGAAAGGTGGACCGGTTTTTAGGGGGGCCGTTAGGTTGGCAACACCGGCCCCCAACAGGGAGCTCTACTGCTAAACACAGGTCAAAGCGGAGGCGCAGCAGACTGGGAGGAGCTGATCAAAGGCTCCGGGGCCAGGTTAGCAGTAGAAGGCTAATGCTCCCGGTCATACCGTTTCCAAACATTTCATCTCTGGAAAATAAAACAGAGGAAGTCCATGCTCAGATTTCCAGAGGATGAAGGACACAGGGGACGGCTCCATGTCTTGTCTCTGTAAAACATGGCTGTTAGCACCTGGACTGGCAGTGCACAGGCCGGCCTGCAGGGTGGCTTCCAGGCCACAGACTGGAGCATTTTCAAAGAAGCCACCGATGACGTGAGAGAGACGACATCAGCTGGTTCACATGTGGACATAAAAGAGAACATCAGGAAAGCCATCAAGTCAGGAGATGGAGTGGAGTAGAACACAGCCCGGTACGAGCTACGGAGGTCCATCGGAGCTGTGGAGGGGGCCCACTCCCAAAACCTGGAAGCTTCGACTGGAACCACAACACCTGTAGTCCATGTCAGGGAGTCCAGGCAGTCACACATCACAGGAGGACTTCAGCCACCACAGACCCAGAGAGGTGCCCCATCCAGACAGCATCAACACCTCCAGTACAATCAGCCTGACTACTCAATCTTAAGAGTAACCATCAGATTACTTATTACAAGTTGTCAGCAGCTGCTAATGAAGTAACTCCATAAAGTAACTGTGTAACTAATAGAGTAACTTTCCAAAGTAACTGTGGCAGCACAGGCAGGTGCTGAAGACTGAAGCAGGTGAACCCCCACCAAGCTGCAGGACCTGATGGTCTGTCCTGCGGGGAAGGTGTGTATGCAAACTTCTCCAACCAACCTCGAACCCAGTAGTCCCTCGTTCTTTAAACCCTCCACCAGGATCCCAGCCCCTAAAAAACAGACAGATCCACCCTGAGTGGCTTCAGGCCACTCAACAGCTGCTTCTCACACACAGTAACCACATGGTCCGAGATACGGCCGCCCCTCTGCAGTTTGCCTGGAGCCTGAACCGATCAGTGGAAGACACGGTGGCCACAGCTCTGCATCACTATGCGCCACTTGGACAGCAGCAGAACATACGTCTGGATTACAGTTCTACTTTCAACACCATCCACCTGGGCAAGTGGTGGTCTGGGAGCAGGCACCGTCTCTACGGGGATGGGGTATTGGGGGGATGGCAGGGGGAGATAAGCTGCAGAGAGGTGTGTAAGACTACAACTCTGCTTCCTGGTCCCAACCCTGGATAGTCACGGTTTGGAGGGTTTAATAAAATTGGCCAGATTTCTAGAGATGAGAGCTGCTCCATCCAAAGTGTGATGGATGCCGTCTCTCCTAACAAGACCAGGTTTTCCCCAGAAGCTTTGCCAATTATCTATGAAGCCCACCTCATTTTTTGGACACCACTCAGACAGCCAGCAATTCAAGGAGAATATGCGGCTAAACATGTCACTCCCGGTCTGATTGGGGAGGGGCCCAGAGAAAACTACAGAGTCCGACATTGTTTTTGCAAAGTTACACACCAATTTAATGTTAATTTTAGTGACCTCCGATTGGCGTAACCGGGTGTCATTACTGCCAACGTGAATTACAATCTTACCGAATTTACGCTTAACCTTAGCCAGCAGTTTCAAATTTCCTTCAGTGTCGCCTGCTCTGGCCCCCGGAAGACAATTGACTATGGTTGCTGATGTTGCTAACTTCACATTTCTCAAAACAGAGTCGCCAATAACCAGAGTTTGTTCCTCGGCGGGTGTGTCGTTGAGTGGGGAAAAACGGTTAGAAATGTGAACGGGTTGGTGGTGTATACGGGGCTTCTGTTTAGGACTACCCTTCCTCCTCACAGTCACCCAGCTGGCCTGCTTTCCCGGCTGCTCGGGATCTCCTGGGGGAAACTAACGGTGGCTAAGCTACCTTGATCCGCACCAACTAGGCCTGGCTAGCTGTAGGATTTTCCAAGGTGTGGAGCCGAGTCTCCAATTCGCCCAGCCTGGCCTCCAAAGCTACGAATAAGCTACACTTATTACTAGTACCATTACTGCTAAAGGAGGCCGAGGAATAACTAAACATTTCACACCCAGAGCAGAAAAGTGCGGGAGAGACAGGAGAAGCCGCCATGCTAAACCGGCTAAGAGCTAGTAGCTGCGCTAAGCTAGCAGATTCCTAAAAACACAAAGTGTATAATGTGTAAATAATTTAGAGGTGATTCAGCAGAGGGAGTGCTTTAGTTAAGGCACGTGAAGATTACACTGTGATCTTCACTGTGATCAAACAAATCGTTATCTAGATCAATCTAACTACGCAGATTAAACAGCTAACAGATACAGCAAAACACCGCTGTGCTCCGGAACACGAAGTGATACAATACCGCAGTGAGAGCCAACCACCAGTAGAGGTTTAAGTGGTCTAAGACAGTGATTTTCAACCTTTTTTGAGCCGCGGCACCCTTTTTATACACTCAACAAAAATATAAACGCAACACTTTTGGTTTTGCTCCCATTTTGTATGAGATGAACTCAAAGATCTAAAACTTTTTCCACATACACAATATCACCATTTCCCTCAAATATTGTTCACAAACCAGTCTAAATCTGTGATAGTGAGCACTTCTCCTTTGCTGAGATAATCCATCCCACCTCACAGGTGTGCCATACCAAGATGCTGATTACACACCATGATTAGTGCACAGGTGTGCCTTAGACTGCCCACAATAAAAGGCCACTCTGAAAGGTGCAGTTTTGTTTTATTGGGGGGGGGATACCAGTCAGTATCTGGTGTGACCACCATTTGCCTCATGCAGTGCAACACATCTCCTTCGCATAGAGTTGATCAGGTTGTCAATTGTGGCCTGTGGAATGTTGGTCCACTCCTCTTCAATGGCTGTGCGAAGTTGCTGGATATTGGCAGGAACTGGTACACGCTGTCCTATACGCCGGTCCAGAGCATCCCAAACATGCTCAATGGGTGACATGTCCGGTGAGTATGCCGGCCATGCAAGAACTGGGACATTTTCAGCTTCCAAGAATTGTGTACAGATCCTTGCAACATGGGGCCGTGCATTATCCTGCTGCAACATGGTGATGTTCTTGGATGTATGGCACAACAATGGGCCTCAGGATCTCGTCACGGTATCTCTGTGCATTCAAAATGCCATCAATACAATGCACCTGTGTTCTTCGTCCACAACAGACGCCTGCCCATACCATAACCCCACCGCCACCATGGGCCACTCGATCCACAACACTGACATCACAAAACCACTCACCCACACGACGCCACACACGCTGTCTGCCATCTGCCCTGAACAGTGTGAACTGGGATTCATCCGTGAAGAGAACACCTCTCCAACGTGCCAAATGCCAGCGAATGTGAGCATTTGCCCACTCAAGTCGGTTACGACGACGAACTGGAGTCAGGTCGAGACCCCGATGAGAACGACGAGCATGCAGATGAGCTTCCCTGAGACGGTTTCTGACAGTTTGTGCAGAAATTCTTTGGTTATGCAAACCAACTGTTTCAGCAGCTGTCCGAGTGGCTGGTCTCAGAAGATCTTGGAGGTGAACATGCTGGATGTGGAGGTCCTGGGCTGGTGTGGTTACACGTGGTCTGCGGTTGTGAGGCTGGTTGGATGTACTGCCAAATTCTCTGAAACGCCTTTGGAGACAGCTTATGGTAGAGAAATGAACATTCAATACACAAGCAACAGCTCTGGTTGACATTCCTGCTGTCAGCATGCCAATTGCACGCTCCCTCAAATCTTGCGACATCTGTGGCATTGTGCTGTGTGATAAAACTGCACCTTTCAGAGTGGCCTTTTATTGTGGGCAGTCTAAGGCACACCTGTGCACTAATCATGGTGTCTAATCAGCATCTTGATATGGCACACCTGTGAGGTGGGATGGATTATCTCAGCAAAGGAGAAGTGCTCACTATCACAGATTTAGACTGGTTTGTGAACAATATTTGAGGGAAATGGTGATATTGTGTATGTGGAAAAAGTTTTAGATCTTTGAGTTCATCTCATACAAAATGGGAGCAAAACCAAAAGTGTTGCATTTATATTTTTGTTGAGTGTATTTACAAAATCCTGCGGCACACCACTGTCATGTGTCACGTGTCACTAACTCGACTGTCTCTACACGGTGCGTTAGCACGTTAGCAAGATGTGCGGTACAGATATGACGTAACATAGTATACTATAGTCATGGAGCTGTATATAAGAACTAGAGAGCGCAGTCCCATTGCTGCACACTAAACGAAAACGTCGCTTCATGGACAGCGACATGACATCTCCTAACCGGGCAAAATATTGACGAAGTACCCGGATGTTAATGCATTTTCAATGGAGATTCGCAACTGAACACACTCAGAAAAATGCTCGCAAAATACGTGTTAAAATGCCATTTTGTCCTGGATATCGAGCCAGTAAAATTAAATTACATTAAATTATGTCAGGAAAGTATTAAACTTACTCTGACACACACACATTCACAAATATTAGTGTTGAAAGTTACACGGATCTGTGCTGTTAAGCTACGCTGCTCGACTGAGCTGCTGCTGTTCAACGCAGCGCGGCTCCTAAAACCATCACAATACATTTATATATATTATATTTTTACATAATTATCCTTTATTGACCGAGTTTCATTCATGAAGTCAGTGGTGTGTGTGTGTGCACATCTCTGTGTGTGTGGCAGCACAGCGTGGGTCATTAATCTCATTATTTTAAGGTGCAAAAAAAAAAAACTCCCCAGTCTTGTCCAACAATTTTTAGTCACTAACGACAAGAATTTTAACTAGACATTGGTCTAGCAGTGGAAAATATCAACTAGACATAAGTGAAAATAATGATGCGTGTCATCGGGTGACACAGGTACGGCAGGAGACATACAGCTGTTTATCATCCAAATATCACGGACAAAGTGACAACAATAACCAAAACCACTTACTTATGGAAGGAAATATTGTCTCCCTTGTTCCTCCGTTTGTGACTTTGCCAACATGCGCAGCTTTCCGGCATATTCCACCTGTTTCTTGACGAGACTAAGTGAACTTCTATGCACACAAATCACTAACTTGCCCGGAATTAAAATGGCGATCACGCCTCCTTGTCGGCACACGGCTCAGCGCTACTGCGCACTTTGCTGCCATCTACTGGAATAAAAGAGCATTACACCATCTGCCACACTATTACAGCACATACACCCGATAATGGTGATATTTGATAATTGCCCACGGCACCCCTGACGATCGATCACGGCACCCGGTTGAGAATCACTGGTCTAAGAAGTGAAAGATAAAATTGTTACCCAACAACTCAGAGATATTCTAGAGGTCAAGTAGAAAGAACAGACTAGTGGATTAAATAAGAGTAAAGGCTGTTTGGGCTGCAGAAGACAAGCACAAGGCCAAAACTACAGAAAAGTGAAGTATGAGGTACACAGTACATTCACATGAAAGCAGAGGATCATGGAAGAAAATGTTTATAACTTTATATACATTCAACACAAAATGAAAACGTTCTGTCATGCTATAGATTTACAAATACAATATTGACTGAATACGTGTGCATGAGGTGATGATTAATGCTACGCTGAGGCTCGCTGTTGGATGCTCGTTTTTAAATACAGTTCTGTATAATAGTTTGGCCCAAATGAGGATTTCCATGATTTTCCTTTATAAATCATTGGTTGTCTGGATCAGCAATTTCAGTTAAATATATCATAAATCAGACAAACACGCTGATATTTGAGAAGTGAAATGAAGTTTATAGGATTTACAGAAAGTGTGCAATAATTCTTTTAACAAAATTAGGCAGGTGCATAAATTTGGGCACCCCAACAGAAAAAAATACATCAATATTTAGTAGATACTCCTTTTGCAGAAATAACAGCCTCTAAATGCTTCCTATAGCTTCCAATGAGAGTCTGGATTCTGGTTGAAGGTATTTTGGACCATTCTTCTTTACAAAACATCTCAGGTTTGTTGGTTTCCGAGATGGCCATTCCAGAATGTTGGACTTGTTCCTCTGCATGAATGCCATAGTAGATTTTGAGCAGTGTTTAGGGTTGTTGTCTTGTTGAAAGATCCAGCCCCGGAGCAACTTCAACTTTGTCACTGATTCATGAACATTGTTCTCAAGAATCTTCTGATTTTGACTGGAATCCATGTGACCCTCAACTTTAACAAGACTCCCAGTACCTGCACTGGCCACACAGCCCCACAGCATGATGGAATCACCTCCAAATTTTACTGTAGGCAAGTGTTTTTCTTGGAATGATGTGTTCTTTTTCAGCCATGCATACCGCCCCTTATGTCCAAATAACTCAATTTTAGTTTCATCAGTCCACAGCACCTTATTCCAAAATGAAGCTGTCTTGTCCAAATGTGCTTTAGCATACCTCAAGGGACTCTGTTTGTGGTGTGTACACAGAAAAGGCTTCCCCTGCATTACAGCATCACATAGCATCTCTTTGTGCAAAGTGTGTTGTATAGTTGAACGATGCACAGAGACACTATCTGCAGCAAGGTCTTTGGAGCAGGTCTGTGGCTTGACTGACCTCAACATCCTTTACTTCAGGTTATCTGAGATTTTTCTTGGCCTGCCACTTCGGGCCTTAACTAGTACTGTGCCTGCGGTCTTCCATTTCCTCACTATGTTCCTCACAGTGGAAACTGACAGCTGAAACCTCAGATAGCTTTTTGTATCCTTCCCCTAAACCATGGTGTTGAACAATCTTGGTTTTCAGGTCATTTGAGAGTTGTTTAGAGGCTCCCATGTTGCCACTCATTAGAAGAGATGCAAATAGGGGAAACACTTGCAAATGGTCACCTTAAATACCCTTTCTCTTGATTGGATTCACCTGTGTAAGGAGGTCATGGGTCAATGAGCTTACCAAACCAATTTTGCGTTCCAATAATTAGTGCTAAATTTATTCAAATCTGTAAAATGACAAGGATGCCCAAATTTATGCACCTGTACAATTTTGTTTAAATAATTATTGTACACTATCTGTAAAAACTAGAAACTTCATTTCACTTCTTAATTATCAGTGTGTGGCTATATGATAATTTAACTGAAATTTCTGATCCAGATAACCAATGATTTATAATGGAAATCATGGAAATTATCAGGGGTGCCAAACGTTTGCTACAACTGTACCTGGAGCCACTATCTTGGACCAGGAGGACCAGTAACAAAATTTAGTGCTGCTGTTCCTGACCAGTAGGCTCAAAAAATATTTCTCTAACCCGGCAGTCCAGCACCTGTACCCTCTTCTTCTGCAGTCAGTCATTGTCACGTGTGCAGAATGTGGTTTTGTACTGCATGGAAATCTCTGGAAAAGACGTCATCTTGGTGGCAGCATGTATTGCTTTAAAATCTCAGTGTACTTTTCTGCATTCATGTTGCCATCACAGAGGGCACTGACAACCCCAGACCAGGACAGACCCTGGCTTTTGGACTTAACAGTATAACAGTTCTGATGGTCCTTTTTGTCTTTGGTACACACAGTGTTTTTTCTTCCCAAAATAATTTAATAAATCTTTAATACTGATTTGTCTGACCTCAATACACATTTTCACTGTGTGATGGTCCAACTCAGCTGCCTCTGCCTGTCAACACGGCATTTGTGAATGTAACTCCATATTGTAGTGCTTGCCGAAGCTTTCCCAAAGTAATCCCTTTCCCATGTGGTTTTATCAGCGGTTAATTGAAGGAACTTTAACTTCTGACCCCTGTACAAACTGAAACTGACCTTTGCTACAATTTTTGCTGTTTTTACTCCATAACTCCTGATCATTCAGTCATAGGTGTTATGTGTGGGACGCGGGTTTGAAGCCCGACCCAGCGTAATAGAAGCAGAGACGGTTGAAGTGAAAACAGATTTAATTAACAAATGGTGAATAATGAACAAATAAATAATAGTCGACGGTCTGGTGGAGGTGGAAGACATGGCCCACTAAAAAGAGGCTGAAAGTCACAGCGGTATTGAACCAGAACCAGATGGCCGCGACAGAGCTGAGTCTGGGGAAGAGGAGAGAGGGAGGTAAGTCCAAACACTTTCTAACGCCGACAGATAGTTTAAAGGTGCTCACAGTCAGAATTTACACAAGCAAACACTTCTAGGCTTAATTTAGGATCAGCATTCTCAAAACACAAGCTGCGGGTAGAAGCTGATCAAACAATTTACACAGCAACTCAAACAGGAAGGCGCGAGGGAACGCCAAATTTGCAGGCTCTAATAATGAGAATTATAGAAACCAAATTACCTTAGGAAGTGTGCTGTCTAACGGCAGACCTCACGAATCCTCCTCCTCTTCACCAGAGACATAAACGTCAAACCTGAGTCGGCTTCAGCATCCAACGTCCAAGCGCTGTAACTAGGTTTAAGGATATGATTCCTTCTTTATGTTCTCTAATGTCATATACCAACACAGAGCAGAGTAGCTACCTAAACTCTGTAAGGGAGTTAGAGTATCTCGTCAATAGTTTTACATCCTCATTGAAGACAACTTGGATGCTGTAGCTCCTCTGAAAAAGAGAGCTTTAAATCAGAAGTGTCTGACTCCGTGGTATAACTCACAAACTCGTAGCTTAAAGCAGATAAACCCGTAAGTTGGAGAGGAAAATGGCGTCTCACTAACTTAGAAGATCTTCACTTAGCCTGGAAAAAGAGTTTGTTGCTCTATAAAAAGCCCTCCGTAAAGCTAGGACATCTTTCTACTCATCACTAATTGAAGAAATAAGAATAACCTCAGGTTTCTTTTCAGCACTGTAGCTAGGCTGACAAGAGTCAGAGCTCTATTGAGCTGAGTATTCCATTAACTTTAACTAGTAATGACTTCATGACTTTCTTTGCTAACAAAATTTTGACTATTAGAGAAAAAATTATTCATAACCATCCCAAAGATGTATCGTTATCTTTGGCTGCTTTCAGTGATGCCGGTATTTGGTTTAGACTCTTTTCTCTCCGGTTGTTCTGTCTGAGTTATTTTCATTGGTTGCTTCGTCCAAACCATCGGCATGTTTATTGGACCCCATTCCTGCCAGGCTGCTCAAGGAAGTCCTACCATTATTTAATGCTTCAATCTTAAATATGATCAATCTATCTTTGTTAGTTGGTTATGTACCACAGGCCTTTAAGGTGGCAGTAATTAAACCATTACTTAAAAAGCCATCACTTGACCCAGCTATCTTAGCTAATTATAGGCCCATTTCCAACCTTCCTTTTCTCTCAAAGATTCTTGAGAGGGTAGTTGTAAAACAGTTAACTGATCACCTGCGAGGAATGGTCTATTTGAAGAGTTTCAGTCAGGTTTTAGAATTCATCATAGTACAGAAACAGCATTAGTGAAGGTTACAAATGATCTTCTTATGGCTTCGGACAGTGGACTTATCTCTGTGCTTGTTCTGTTGGACCTCAGTGCTGCTTTTGATACTGTTGACCATAAAATTTTATTACAGAGATTAGAGCATGTCATAGGTATTAAGGCCCCTGCGCTGCGGTGGTTTGAATCATATTTGTCTAATAGATTACAGTTTGTTTATGTAAATGGGGAATCTTCTTCACAGACTAAAGTTAATTATGGAGTTCCACAAGGTTCTGTGCTAGGACCAATTTTATTCACTTTATACATGCTTCCCTTAGGCAGTATTATTAGACGGTATTGCTTAATTTTCATTGTTACGCAGATGATACCCAGCTTTATCTATCCATGAAGCCAGAGGATACACACCAATTAGCTAAACTGCAGGATTGTCTTACAAACATAAAGACATGGATGACCTCTAATTTCCTGCTTTTAAACTCAGATAAAACTGAAGTTATTGTACTTGGCCCCACAAATCTTAGAAGCATGGTGTCTAACCAGATCGTTACTCTGGATGGCATTTCCCTGATCTCTAGTAATACTGTGAGAAATCTTGGAGTCATTTTTGATCAGGATATGTCATTCCAAGCGCATATTAAACAAATATGTAGGACTGCCTTTTTGCATTTACGCAATATCTCTAAAATCAGAAAGGTCTTGTCTCAGAGTGATGCTGAAAAACTAATTCATGCATTTATTTCCTCTAGGCTGGACTATTGTAATTCATTATTATCAGGTTGTCCTAAAGTTCCCTAAAAAGCCTTCAGTTGGTTCAGAATGCTGCAGCTAGAGTACTGACGGGGACTAGCAGGAGAGAGCATATCTAACCCGTGTTGGCCTCTCTTCATTGGCTTCTGTTAATTCTAGAATAGAATTTAAAATTCTTCTTCTTACTTATAAGGTTTTGAATAATCAGGTCCCATCTTATCTTAGGGACCTCGTAGTACCATATTACCCCATTAGAGCGCTTCGCTCTCAGACTGCGGGCTTACTTGTAGTTCCTAGGGTTTGTAAGAGTAGAATGGGAGGCAGAGCCTTCAGCTTCAGGCTCCTCTCCTGTGGAACCAGCTCCCAATTCAGATCAGGGAGACAGATACCCTCTCTACTTTTAAGATTAGGCTTTAAAACTTTCCTTTTCGCTAAAGCTTATAGTTAGGGCTGGATCGGGTGACCCTGGACCATCCCTTGGTTATGCTGCTTTAGACGTAGATTGTGGGGGGGTTCCCATGATGCACTGTTTCTTTCTCTTTTTGCTCCGTATGCATCACTCTGCATTTAATCATTAGTGATCGATCTCTGCCCCCCTTCACGGCCATGTCTTTTTCCTGGTTTTTTCCCTCAGCCCCAACCAGTCTCGCAGAAGACTGCCCCTCCCTGAGCCCTGGTTCTGCTGGAGGTTTCTTCCTGTTAAAAGGGAGTTTTTCCTTCCCACTGTTGCCAAGTGCTTGCTCATAGGGGGTCGTTTTGACCGTTGGGGTTTTTCATAATTATTGTATGGCCTTGCCTTACAATATGGAGCGCCTTGGGGCAACTGTTTGTTGTGATTTGGCGCTATAGAAGAAAAAAGTTGATTGAAGTTGAACGTAACGGTGTCACAGTCGTCACAAAGTTGAGTCTCTGGCAATCATCCACTGCATAGTCAGGGTTTAAATGCAGCAGCCCCTGATCAGGTAAAGATGAGCTGCAGCTGAGATTCCTGATCAGGAGATGATGAGCTGCAGGTGAGGTCTGCAGATTACTCAGCCACTCAGCTCCGCTCACGTGCCACCTGGTGGGAGAGAAAGAAAACATGAGCCAGCCAAACAGCCCAGTCCATGACAATAGGTACGAGGTCTATTAGAAAAGAAACCAACAGTTTTATTAAAAAAAACAAAACTATATGGATTTGAATCACGTGCGATTACACCAGACATGCTTGAACCCTTGTGCACATCCGTGAGTTTTTTCACGCGTGTCAGTGACATCATTCGCCTGTGGGCAGGCTCTAAGTGAGCACTGGTCCAGCCCTCTCAGCTGAAATCCTTTGAGACGCTGCTGGAGACGGCGTGCGTTGCTTTATCAAAATTTTTTCAGGACCTGTGAGGAATATCCGAGTGGACACTATTCGAGGAATTCAGCTGGTTTTCAGTGAAAAGTTTAACGGCTGATGAGAGATTGTGGAGTTTCTTTCGCTTTAAGGACAGCTCACAGAGCGGATCGGCGCGGTCGGAGGTGGCGTCCGTCTGGCTGTTTCGACCTGAAAACATCCTAATTTAAGGCTCTGTTCACCCAGGACGTCGTCAGAGAACAGAGAAGTTTCAGAAGAAGTCAGCATCAGGAGTTTACGCAGACATTCCACTGTTAAAGGAGCTTCTGTAATGAAAGAACGTGCACGCAAATTCGCCGAGTCGGTTCCGTGACGACGAGGCAAATCCGTCTGCACCGCGACATGAAAAACACCTCTGTGTTGAAAACCATTTGTAAAATTCAGGCGGCTTTTGATGGCTTTCAACAAGTGAGTATCTGAGAAATTGTTTAACAGCTGGGCATGTTCCAACTTGTCCGTTAAGGTTTCCAATAGAGGTGTTTTTCCTGTCGCAAACCCCCCACGGTCGGGTCCGGCCCGACATGCGAATGTTCCTGCACGTTCTTTCATTACAAAATCTCCTTTAACAGTGGAATGTCCGCATACACTCCTCATGCCGACCTCTTCTGAAACTTCTCTGTTCTCTTGACGATGACCTGGGTGAACAGAGCCTGAAATGTGGAAGTTTTCAGCTTGAAACAGCGAGACGCTGCTGCCTCGGAGCGCAGATCGCCGTTAGGCGCCATGGGCCGTCCTTAAAGCGACACTTAGACACCAAAATCTCTCCTCAGCCGTTAAAATTTTCACCGAAAACCAGCTGAATTTATCGAATGGTGTCCACTCAGTTGTGCCTTACAGTTTTTGAAAAATTTTTTATCAAACAAAGCAGCAGTCTCTGAGCCATTCCTAAACAATGAAAAAAACGACGAGAGGGTGGGCCACTCCTCACTCAAAGACTGCCCACAGGCGAATGACGTAACCGACAGGCGTGAAAAAACTCTTGCATGCCCACGAGGGTTCAAGCATGTCTGATGTAATCACGTGTGATTCAAATCCATATGGTTTTTGAAAAAAATAATAAGGTCGGATACTTTTCTAACAGACCTCGTAGTCCAAACTATACCATTTTGAAACCTTTACGATCAGACAAATAATGTGGTGTAGTTTTCAAAATGATTTGAGCATTTTTAATTTTGACCCCTGTGTAATTCTTCAATTGACCCCTACCTGGCCGCCCATTGAAAATTCAAGTGGCCAGTCGGTTTTTTCAAGAGAGTAATGTCTGAGTATTTGTGCCAACTTTCGTGCTTGTATCACCATTTGGACAATTGTTTCAGTTATCTGCTGCACTAGGAGGGGGCCTGGGAGTATGCCCATCTAGCCTACATGTGTTTTGTGGACTTGGAGAAGGCGTATGATCGGGTACCCCGGGAGATGCTGTGGGAGTATGGAGTGAGGGCCTTCCAATCTTCTCAGGGCCATCCAATCTCTGTACTCACAAAGCAAGAGCTGTATTTGGGTGCTCGGCAGTAAGTCAGACTTGTTTCCGGTGGGGGTTGGCCTCCGCCAGGGCTGCACCTTATCACCAATCCTGTTTGTGATATTCATGGACAGGATACTGAGGTGTAGCCAGGGGGAGGAGGGTTTCCAGCTTTTTGCAGATGATGTGGTCCTGTTGGATTCATTGTCTAGTGACCTCCAACACTCACTGGATTGGTTCGCAGCCAAGTGTGAAGCTGCTGGGATGAGGATGAGCACCTCTAAATCTGAGGCCATGGTTCTCAGGAGGAAACCAATGGTTTGTCTACTCCAGCAGGGCTGTGAAATGAAAATTGCGAAATCCGAGGAAAATTTGCAGTGGGTCGGGGGTGTGTGCAGCGTCCAGGAACTGGGGTCTAGGGCCCTTTGGGGCCCCGGAATTAAATTTTTATCTAATGATACTTTTTCAGCATCTCCTGGAAGAACAAATCTCAATGATGATGTTGAAATAATAGAATATGACGTGGAAATAGGACCTGGAATGATTTTCCTTTTAATTGTAAACCAAATTGTGCATTAACTCAGAACAATTAAACTACATGAAATTTATGAAGACCGAAAAGACTGTGACAGCATTTCAAAAACCACAGCTAAAGCTTCTAGAATATTTGGAAAATCATGGTAAAATATCAATAACATACCTTTTTGGAAAAAAAAGTCATATTCTTGTGTAAATTCATGCAGCCTAAATCCACTCAAAGCCACAATGTCTTTTTTTTTTTACAATGAAAGAAAGTCTAGATTAGTGAAAAATGTCATAATCTTGTCTAAAATCCTGTTTGAATAGTAGAATGTTTATTTTCCAGGGAGAGAAAAATTCTTACCATGTTTTCCTGAAGGCACAGTTCACTTTTCCCATTTCTTTTATCTTCAGGTGTGTTGATGAAGCCAGCGACGATTGGACGGATTCTTGTCCTTATAAGACCGTCAAACCGTCTTTCTTACCATCTTCTCTCTGTGTGACGTCGCTTCGTGACACAAACATGCTGCACAATTCTTCCTTTAAAAACTTGAAAGCTCTAAAACTTTGGGATATCCACATGCTACATTTAGCTTAAGCGCCGCCAGGAGCCACACAGCGTCGCCGCGGCAACCAACCACTCCTGCTTTATGACAACTGTCGTAACAGCTACACTTTGAGTGGCATTTTTCCTCCGCGAAACTCCGCGGATCCGAGGAAACTGATTTGTATCTGTAACACACAGATCAGTGTCCGCGGACTTATAAAACTTACACGATGTTGTAAAAAAGAGAGCGTTTTGCGATAAGCATTTTAAAAACTCAGTGATGTTCACAATTAGAGTACAACACTAACACCCTGCCCCCCCTCCCCATGATGATATCCGCGGATCCGCTGAGTTTTCACAGCCCTGCAACCAGTCCTGCTTTACGACAACTGTCGTAACAGCCAGGCTTTGAGTGCCATTTATTCTCCTCGAAACTCCGCAGATCCAAGGAAACTGATTTCTATCTGTAACACACAGATCAGTGTCCGCAGACTTATAAAACTTGCATGATGTTGTAAAAAAAAGAACGCTTTGCGATAAGCATTTTAAAAAGAGTACAACACAAACACCCCCCACCCCTCCCTATGATGAAATCCGTGGAATTCCACGGATCCGCAGAGTTTTCACAGCCCTGCTCCGGGTAGGGAATGAGGTCTTGCCCCAAGTGAAGGAGTTCAAGTCCCTGGGGGTCTTGTTCACAAGTGAGGGGATGATGGAGCATGAGATTGGCTGGAGAATCAGTGCATCAGGGGCGGTGCTGCATTTGCTATACTGTATTTTTGTGACGAAAAGGGAGCTGAGCCAAAAGGCGAAGCTCTCGTTCTACTGGTCAATCTTCGTTCCTATTCTCACCTATGGTCATGAGGGTTGGATCATGACCAAAAGAACTAGACTGCGGGTACAAGCAGCCAAAATGGGCTTCATCAGGAGGGCGGCTGGTGACTCCCTTAGAGCCAGGGTGAGAAGTAACGCCGCTGCTCCTTCACATTGAAAAGAACCAGCTGAGGTGGTTTGGGCATCTGGTAAGGATGCCTCCTGGGCATCTCCCTAGGGAGGTGTTCCAGGTATGTCCATCTGGGAGGAGACCCAGGGAAGACCCAGGACTAGGTGGAGAGATTATATCTCCACACTGGTCTAGGAACACTTCAGGATCCCCCAGTCAGAGGTGGTCAATATGTCCCGGGAAAGGGAAGTCTGGGGTCCCTGCTGGAGCTGTTGCCCCACAACCTGATCCTGGATAAGTGGTTGAAGATGAGTGAGTGAGTGAAGAAAACAAAATTTAAAAAAAGGAGGAGATCTTGCAGGAATAGAGATCTCACAGGAATTCAGTGGAAAGTCGACACTGAATCAGGAAATGTCAAATGTTTAACACGTCGTTGATCAACAGTACAGGAAATTCACCTGTTTTTCAGTTTTTGCTGAGGTATGTTTAATGAGTGAGGGAAACCAGCAAGACACCAATGACAGAGACAAGAAGACAGTGAGAGTATGAGGGAAGTACCAACCAGTCGAAGACTGCAGAGGTAAAACAGCGAGTACTGGATGTGGCAGCAATCGAGAGTTGGAAGAATGAGTTTGTCAAACACACTTAACAAATTCCAGTACAACTCCTTAGTTCTTTCCACATGCAGCACACCTGAAACAGGAAAAGACAAAGCACAGGATTAAACCGGTAAACCACACACACATTCAGATGAACTCCATCTTCCTTGAAAGAGGGCAACGCAAAATAAAGGCAATTAGTGCCAATTCCAAGCCCAGGCAAATAATGGAGGAAGAAACGGGACAATGGAAGTTTAGTCAAATCTCAGCCATGTGGGGATACAACCAAGGGCCTGTACTACGAAGCAGAGTTAACTTACTCAGATGTAACCCAGGGTCAACCTCTTAAACCGGGGTTGACAAAACCTGGGTCCCTCAAGTGGTGGTAAGCGGTACTACGACGCTGAATATGATGTTGATTTGTTGAACCTGTAGTAGAGAAGCTTGAATCTTCAACTGGACTGGGTTGCTTGACGTGAGGACATTTCGCTTCAAATCACAGAAGCTTCCTCAGCTAAAATTCTTGCTCTGATAGTCTGACTCTTGACTCTTGTAGAGAAGAATAAACCAGAAGCCAACAAAAGCTGGAGCTTTTTAACCTAACCAGACCCCACCTACTGAGAGGCAGACTGCTATAGGCTAGTGACTAAACAATAGCTCTAATTAGCACCTATTGTGCTCTAGTTAGCACTCTCCTAATGACAGGACGGAAGCCTCCCCTGATGGCTCCCTTGACGACTCTCTCCTGATGACGTGAATGACTCATTACCATGAACAAAAGACTGAAACTGCTTTGACCTGAGTACCACATTGTAAACAGGGGACAAAGCGTGTCTGAGACCCGCTCCGCGGTTAAGGCTGGGTTTCAACTGTTTTACAAAGAATGCTTCCTTGACACCTCTCTCAAACCATTTCTTCTCTCTGGCTAAGATTTTAACTTCCTTGTCCTCAAACGTGTGGTTAGTGTCTTTCAGGTGGAGATGAACTGCAGACTGAGGTCCACTGGCGCCCTCTCTGCGGTGCTGGTATAGCCTCTTGTGTAAAAGTTGCTTCGTCTCACCTATGTAGTGTTCATTACAGTTTTCCTGACATCTGATATGATACACCAGTGATTTTCAACCTTTTTTGAGCCGCGGCACCCTTTTTATATTTACAAAATCCTGCGGCACACCACTGTCATGTGTCATGTGTCACTAACTCGACTGTCTCTACACGGTGCGTTAGCACGTTAGCAAGATGTGCGGTACAGATATGACGTAACATAGTATACTATAGTCATGGAGCTGTATATAAGAACTAGAGAGCGCAGTCCCATTGCTGCACACTAAACGAAAACGTCCCTTCATGGACAGCGACATGACGTCTCCTAACCGGGCAAAATATTGATGAAGTACCCGGATGTTAATGCATTTTCAATGGAGATTCGCGACTGAACACACTCAGAAAAATGCTCGCAAAATACGTGTTAAAATGCCATTTTGTCCTGGATATGGAGCCAGTAAAATTAAATTACATTAAATTATGTCAGGAAAGTATTAAACTTACTCTGACACACAAACATATTCACAAATATTAGTGTTGAAAGTTACACGGATCTGTGCTGTTAAGCTACGCTGCTCGACTGAGCTGCTGCTGCTGTTCAACGCAGCGCGGCTCCTAAAACCATTACAATACATTTATATATATTATATTTTTACATAATTATCCTTTATTGACCGAGTTTCATTCATGAAGTCAGTGGTGTGTGTGTGTGCACATCTCTGTGTGTGTGGCAGCACAGCGCGGGTCATTAATCTCATTATTTTAAGGTGCAAAAAAAAAACTCCCCAGTCTTGTCCAACAATTTTTAGTCACTAACGACAAGAATTTTAACTAGACATTGGTCTAGCAGTGGAAAATATCAACTAGACATAAGTGAAAATAATGATGCGTGTCATCGGGTGACACAGGTACGGCAGGAGACATACAGCTGTTTATCATCCAAATATCACGGACAAAGTGACAACAATAACCAAAACCACTTACTTATGGAAGGAAATATTGTCTCCCTTGTTCCTCCGTTTGTGACTTTGCCAACATGCGCAGCTTTCCGGCATATTCCACCTGTTTCTTGACGAGACTAAGTGAACTTCTATGCACACAAATCACTAACTTGCCCGGAATTAAAATGGCGATCACGCCTCCTTGTCGGCACACGGCTCAGCGCTACTGCGCGCTTTGCTGCCATCTACTGGAATAAAAGAGCATTACACCATCTGCCACACTATTACAGCACATACACCCGATAATGGTGATATTTGATAATTGCCCACGGCACCCCTGACGATCGATCACGGCACCCTAGGGTGCCGCGGCACCCCGGTTGAGAATCACTGTGATACACTACATTGCTCTGTTTGTAACTAGGGATCCTGTCCTTAGGGTGACCTAATTTCTGTCTCAAGGTGTTGACTGGGTTAAAGTAAACTGGGATTTTGTGCTGTCTGAAGATCCTCTGTAGTTTTTCCCCTACTCCTGCTAAATAAGGGAGAGACACTTCTCTTCTTCTTGTCTCCGTCTCCTGTCTATCTGGTCTCTTTGTTTTCTGGGACTTCTGCACTTTGTCCAGGGACCAACGTGGGTACCCACATACCGTGAGGGCTTTCCGTACAAGTTGTTGCTCTTTAGCCCTTCCCTCTGCAGTTGTGGGCACCTACAGGTTCAGGCGCGTTCACATAAAAGGGGCGGGTTGCAGCACACGTCACCATTTTTTCAATGATGACGCGGTCACCTTACTTTACCGGAGAAGAATACACGATTATTATGCGGAGCTACGAGGAATTTAAATTAACGTTAAGGGGGAAATCGAACACATCGTCTGCCAATAAAGCAAGACAGGCTTGTTGGCAATGTATTGCTGATCGGGTAAATGCGTAATTGTTCTCCAAATCTGTTACAGATGATTAACCTGTGGAATACCTGATATGTGTAGAAAAATGACCTTCTTCCATTAATTACGCCCTCACCGATGGGATACATAAATTGTCCACTGGCAGAATATCTAAGCGCAAGGCACATTATCTGCTCGATCGTCGGGGCATTGCTACACTGTAAAAAATGACTTGTTTTTACAGGAAAAGGCTGGCAGCTGTGGTTACCAGGGAATTCCTGTAAAACATACAGCAGCACAGTAGATAACATTACAGACATATGTATATGGATTTACAGTGAATCAACCACGGCTGACTCATTAAAAGAACTGTTAAATCTACAAACAAGAGCTCTCTTTTTTTGTACATTTAACTGCTGTATTTTTTACAGGAATTCCCTGGTAACCACAGCTGCCAGTGTTTTCCTGTAAAAACAACAGTCTTTTATTACAGTGTACGATGGATGATGTTACAGACTTCGGGCCCGATCAGCTGACAAAGATGACAAATTCCCTCGGCTGAGGATCTATATCTTTCATAGATAATATTGTCCGGGTATGTCAGCGGATTCTGGCGGTCTTTAAAAACCCTCGCCCTGCAAAGAGAGCCCCTCACAATTTGTGCCCCAATATCAATCAATCAATCAATTTTTTTTTTATATAGCGCCAAATCACAACAAACAGTTGCCCCAATATCAGACGGATCATCCAGGTAGGCCGGCATTGTCTTCGGAGTGATGCAGGTGGATGGACGGTACTTATAAAGGGAGTGGTTAAGCGAGAACCTCACGCTAATCCTGGAACATAACCTGCTCACAGCAGGTTTGGCGCAAAGCGTAAGTTGCCGTGGCAGCATGCCTCAATCGAAACCTATCCACCTTTCGTAGTACGGGTTAACCAGGAAGTTACTCCACACGTCATCAACTTACTCCCGAAGTTACCCTGATAAGCCAGTAACCCCGCTTCGTAGTACAGGCCCCAGGACATTCTGAGTGCCGGTGTAGCAGACCGAATGGTTCCCCCCTGCCTTCACTGCGCATGCGTCATCTGCGACCACAGCAGCACGTCTGAGCCGGACTCTCTGTACTCAAAGCCATCAAAGGGAATAATGTGCTTATTAACTATCAGATGACAAAGTAAAACCTCTTAAATCATTCTAAAGGACGTTTTAACCAGAAAACAAGGCTCAGAAACGATGCATGCGCAGTGAAGGCAGGGCGGAGCGATTTTTAGTGGGGGACCATTCGGTCTGTGACATCTGTCTCCAGCCCGGACAACTGCACAGTAAAATCACCAGTGTAAAGCTAATACTGGCAGTGTTAAATTAACACTGCCAGTGTACATATACGAGGTCTATTAGAAAAGAAACCAACCGTTTTATTTTTTTTTTTAAAAACTATATGGATTTGATTCATATGTTTTTATGTCAGCCAAGCTTGAACCTTCGAGCGCATGCGTGAGTTTTTTTGGCCTGTGAGCACGCCTTGTGGAGGAGTGATCCAGCCCCCTCGTCGGATTTTCATTGTCTGAGAAGTTGCTGAGAGACTGGTGCTGTGCTTCATCAAAATTTTTTCAGAAACTGTGAGGCACATCCGAGTGGATACCATTCGAGAAATTAAGCTGGCATTAAAATGGCGTTGTTAAAAATTAGAAGTATTTCACCTTGCATGGCGTGACGCTATCTTAGACTATAAGCATGCACTATT
The DNA here is from genome assembly GCF_902500255.1 of Thalassophryne amazonica. Taxonomy (NCBI): domain Eukaryota; kingdom Metazoa; phylum Chordata; class Actinopteri; order Batrachoidiformes; family Batrachoididae; genus Thalassophryne; species Thalassophryne amazonica. Next base: position 88,572,751 of record NC_047118.1, read on the forward strand.
GACTACAAAGCGGACCTATTACTCTGATTTGATCAACAAAAACAAGAATAACCCAAAGTTCTTGTTCAACACAGTGGCAACACTTATTCATGGACAACCACCTGTAGTTCGCTCTCCTTTTACAGCACAAGATTTCCTGGATTACTTTGAGAAGAAAATAGATAACATTAGGTTGAACACATCCCAGCATGCCTTAACCCAGCCACTACACCCTGCTATTGAGGTGGGCACCACTACTGAGGTATTACCTAGATTTACAGAATTTGATGGTATCTCTCTAGACTCGTAACATCAACAAAAAGCACAACCTGCTTATTTGATCCTATACCAACAAAACTGTTTAAGGACCTGTGGTCCACTCTTGGGCCGATTGTGCTGGAAATTCTTAATCTTTCATTAACTTCTGGATCTGTTCCTAAATGTTTCAAATATGAAGTGATTAAACCATTACTTAAGAAACCTAATCTTGACCCTAGTGTATTGAAAAACTATCGGCCGATATCAAATCTATCATTTTGCTCTAAAATTCTGGAAAAAGTGGTGTCACGGCAGCTTGTAGACTATATTACTGAGAATAATCTCTTTGATCCACTGCAGTCAGCTTTTAGAAAATATCATTCCACAGAGACAGCTCTCACTAAAGTGGTGAATGATCTTCTGCTTACAATGGATTCGGACACCACTACGGTTCTGTTGCTGTTAGATCTCAGTGCTGCATTTGATACAGTGGATCATCATATTCTACTTGATAGGCTGGAAAATCATTTTGGGATTACTGGGAGTGCCCTTGCCTGGTTGACGTCATACTTGACCAGTCGTTCTCACTGTGTGTTGTACAGTAACACTACCTCTAACCTTAGTGACATGAAATTTGGGGTTCCTCAGGGGACCTGTCTTAGGCCCCCTGCTTTTCTCCCTTTATATAGCACCCCTTGGGCACGTATTACGGCATTTTGGGATTACCTTTCACTGCTATGCAGATGATACTCAGTTATATATGCCGATAACTGCTGGTAATCTCATTCACATAAAATCCTTAGAAGATTGCCTTGCATCACTGAGAAGTTGGATGTCTAGAAACTTCCTGCTTTTAAACTCTGAAAAGACTGAAATGATGGTTCTTGGTCCAGTGAGACATCAGCATCAATTTGACCAGTTAACACTCAGCTTAGGCTCGTGTGTTGTACATCACACTGACAAAGTGAGGAACCTTGGGGTAATTTTTGATCCTTCGTTGTCCTTTGGTCTCCATATTAGAAATATTACTAGGACTGCTTTCTTCCACCTGCGAAATATAGCGAAGATTCTTCCCATCCTGTCTATGGCTGATGCTGAGACCCTGATCCATGCGTTCATCTCTTCTAGATTAGACTACTGCAATGTTCTATTTTCTGGTTTACCGCAATCTAGCATTAGGGCTCTCCAATTGGTTCAGAATGCTGCAGCCAGACTTTTGACATGAAGCAGAAAGTTTGACCACATTACACCCATTTTGGCGTCTCTTCACTGGCTTCCTGTCCCAGTGAGATCAGATTTTAAGGTTCTGCTACTAACCTATAAAATTATTCATGGACTGGCACCTCCCTACCTAGCTGACCTAATTAAACCTTACGTACCGGCCCGGGCTTTACGTTATCAGGGTGCAGGACTACTTTGTGTCCCTAAGGTGAATAAGAAGTCTGCGGGTCACAGAGCTTTCTCTTATCGTGCCCCTGTTCTGTGGAATGATCTCCCTGCGTCAATAAAACAATCAGATTCTGTGGAGATTTTCAAGTCCAGACTTAAGACACACTTATTTTCCCTTTCATACGGCTAGCATACTGGTGCAGTTTTGTTTTACGCTTTTTACTCTTTTAATTCATGTTATTAGAAATTGAAGTGGGCCGCGGCCTCAACTTCACCTAAATTCTGAGTCTTTTAGTGAAGTTTAGGGCTAGCGGCCGGCTATGACCTTAGTATTTCTTCTGTTTTTCTTGTTGATTAATGCTGGCAAATTTACAGTAGTTTTTGTCTTTCTTATGCCCGATTCTGTTTTTTCTCTGTTTAAGGTGCAGCTCCATCCAGAGATGGGAGCTGTGTTTGTGTTGGCGATCCTCCTGTCCTTTGCGCCAACAGCAATTCTTGTATATTCATCCGTGAATTGTTCTGTGAATTATTTCTGTCATTTATGTCTGTATCATGGCCCAAGCAGAGGGTCACCTCTTTGAGTCTGGTCTCCTTGAGGTTTCTTCCTCAGAGGGAGTTTTTCCTTACCACTGTTGCTCTCGGGGTTGGTAAGGTTAGACCTTACCTGTGTGAAGCGGCTTGAGGCAACTCTGTTGTGATTTGGCACTCTATAAAGGAAATAAATTGAATTGAAATAAATTGAGTACATGCGCATTTCGGGCGTACTTAAATGAAATGACGCCGCAATACGCAGCTCTACGAATGCGCCAGAGGGCATTTTACACTTTGAAGGGCGGGTCCCTCCCCGGGCGGGTCCCTCCCCCTCATTCCATTCATATGCGTAAACGGTGGTTTATGCTGGAGCGAGAGAGCTCACCACAGGCTTATTCAATAACATTCACAGGCCAAGCAGACAAGCATCCCTCCTACTCACTCTTTGTTTCAGCACGTGAGATTGTATGAGGCCCTCTTACTCTGATCACTTCCATTCATATGTGTAATGGCGCAGGGCGCATTGGAGCCAGCAGCCAGAGGGCTATTCAAACACACACTCATGGGCCAACTAATAACACATCTGTGCTAATATCTCTGGTTCACCACGTGAGGTAAATCTGCCCCACGATTGGATATTGGAAAACCATGTGACAGTGAACCAATTCGTCACTCACATTGTGCACGTCATGGCACAGCATCTATGAGGACTTCAAGCATGGTGGATGGCTGAATCGAAAATCCGTGGAGTGTACTTTTCAGCAGAGGTGTCAAGTAACGAAGTACAAATACTTCGTTACTATACTTAAGTACACTTTTTAGATATCTATACTTTACTCCATTACTTATTTTTCTGCCTACTTCTTACTTCTACTCATTACATTTTCACACAAGTATCTGTACTTTCTATTCCTTACATTTGTAAAACAAACAGCCTCGTTACTCTTGGCTTCAGTTTAATGTTTATATATATATATATATATATACACGAGGTCTACTAGAAAATAAACCGACCTTTTTATTTTTTTCAAAAACTATATGGATTTGAATCACGTGCAATTACATCAGCCAACCTTGAACCCTCGTGCGCATGCGTGAGTTTTGTCACGCTTGTCAGTGACGTCATTCGCCTGTGGGCAGGCTTTGAGTGAGGAGTGGTCCATCCTCCTCGTCGGATTTTCATTGTCTGACTTCTTCCTGAGAGACTGGCGCTGTGCTTGATCAAACTTTTTCCGGAAACTGTGAGGCACATCCGAGTGTACACCATTTGAGAAATTCAGCTGGTTTTCGGTGAAAATTTTAACGGCTGGTGAGAGATTTTGGATTCTTTCTATCGCGGTAAGGACTTCCCGCGGAGCGGGATGTCACGCAGCGCTCCGAGGCGACGTCGTCATCCTGTTTCAAGCTGAAAACCTCCAAATTTAAGCCTCTGTTGACCCAGGAAGTCGTGAGAGAACAGAGAACTTTCAAAAGAGGTCGGAATCAGCAGTTTATCCGGACATTCCACTGTTAAAGGAGATTTATTTAATGAAAGACGTGCGGACGGATTGGCGCGTCGGCTCGCAGCCGGCGTGGTGCGCCCGCCACAGGAAAAACACCTCCGTGTTGATAACCATTTGTAAAATCCAGGCGGCTTTTGGTGGCTTTCAGTTGAGTGAGTATCTGAGAAATTGTTTAACAGCAGGACATGTTCCAAATTGTCCATAAGGCTTCCAACGGAGGTGTTTTTCGCGCCAATCCGTCCACACGTCTTTCATTAAAAAATCTCCTTTAACAGTGGAATGTCTGGATAAACTGCTGATTCCGACCTCTTCTGAAAGCTGAATTTCTCGAATGGTGTACACTTGGATGTGCCTCACAGTTTCTGAAAAAATTTTGATCAAGCACAGGGCCAGTCTCTCAGGATGAAGTCAGACAATGAAAATCCGACGAGGGGGGTGGACCACTCCTTCCACAAGGCATGCTCACAGGCGAATGACGTCACCGACAGGCGTGAAAAAACTCTTGCATGCCCACGAGGGTTCAAGTTTGTCTGACGCAATCACACGTGATTCAAATCCATATGTTTTTTTTTTTTTTTAAATAATAAGGTCAGATACTTTTCTAATAGACCTCGTGTGTGTGTGTGTGTATGTATATATATATATATATATATATATATATATATATATATATATATATATATATATATATATATATATATATATATATATATATATATATATAGGTCAAGGTCAGGTTTATTTATAAAGCACATTTACAAATAGTCAACACTGCCCCAAAGTGCTGTACAATAAAAGAATTTAAAATTATATCGTTAAATACAAGAACAAAATAAATCAACAAGACACTAAAAGATGTGGCAGTGTTCAGCTCATCTTGTGTTAAAAGCCAGTGCAAAAAGATATGTCTTTAAAAGAGTCTTAAGAGTTGGAAGAAGCTTGTTTTGACCACTGTGTTTATATATATATATATATATATATATATATATATATATATATATTTCACGTCATGTGCGCCTGTAATCAACTTTTCTGCAGCACGGCTTTGCTTTGAACCGTGAACCAGTGGTTCGCAGACTGAAGCAATGCTTCGACCTACTGCTCCGTTTATTCTTTCTTTCTTTCGCTTAATTTTCCCCCACTAAAACTATTAAAGAGCATACTTCTGTGAGTATTATTTACCTTTTCTATGTTAAACCGACCTGTTATGTTCTTCTGAAACAGTTGATAAATGTATTTTATAACTTAAAAACGGGAGCGATGCTAACGCGTTAGCATGTCTATGGCATTTTCAATGTTAAAACTTAGCGTTAAGCAATTGCAGCTCTCATCACGTTCGGGTGCATTTGTTTTCAAATTGTAATATTTCTTAAATGTATTTTTGTTTATATATTAATAATCTAATGATTATTATATACCATTTTAGAGAAAGAGGCAAAAAGAACCTGAATAGAAACACAACAGAAAATATAAAAGCAACTAACAACCTACATAAATAAGTGTTTCCTGTGAACACCGAGTGACTCTTACACCTCCATTTCATTCTTGTCTTATTTAATGACAGTTTGTTTCGGTCAAACCATATTTTCAGTGTGTCAATTTCTTCAGTGATTTCCTCCTGAACTATCTGCCAAACTAGAAAACTACTGCATCATAGTAAGAGCAGAATACTACTGGAATGAATTTTAATAAGGAAAGTTGTATTTTTTCCTTCACTAAATGGATGCTGCACTCACTGCAGTTTATTGTCTGGAATAGTCCCAGATTGCATTTCAGAGCTTCTAGAATTGAAACATTTTCGTGCAGGTGGTGTTGGGGGGTAATTTGGGGTTTTGGGTCTTGGGCCACATGTAGAACGAATCAGTTTTTAAATTAAGCTTTCAATTCATATAGTGGCATCTACATTTTTTTTAAAGGTTACTTTATACTTTTATAATTTATGTAGGTTTTGGAGCACATACTTTTTCACTTTTACTTGAGTAAAGAGATCAAGTTGATACTTCAACTTTTACCAGTATCTATACTTCTACTTAAGTAACAAATGTGTGTATTTTTGACATCACTGCTTTTCAGCAAAAACGTTTCTATCTAATATTAAAAAACGGTGTATCATTTAATAAAACTTGTATGGCGCAGACTCCAGAACATGCCAGACAAGGACCGCAGTGTAACCTTGGGTGACAGACATTTATGTGTGAACAGGTTGAACATATGCGGGTTTGGTTCATCAATATGTGTAAGGCAGGAAACAATGCAGTTGTAAGTGGCTGACATTTACGTGCAAACAGGTTTAACCTAGGGTGGGCCACTCACTTGGTGAATTATGTCCAAACAACACCTTGTGTGTGCATGCTACACAGGCCCTCCCAGAATTCACCATAAGGAAAGCTACAGTCCGTGCTGTGAAATCGGCACAGGTGCAAAAAGCTTTAACAAGTTGGGACATGCCCAGCTCTCCACAATTTCTCTTATAATCACTCGACTGGTAAGCACTGAAAGCCGAGATAGGCATGTCCCAACTTGTCCTCTGATACGTCAAAACGGAGGTGTTCCTTTGTCTCGCTTGATCAGCGAATCGGTCCTGACGTGCAAAGCCTCCACGCAGCTTTCCATGACAAAATCTCTTGTTAAAAATGAAATCTGCCGGAAAATGGTTGATGTCCAGCTCTTGTGATAACCAGAGAAATTGCACACGACAGTCCTGGATCCACAGAGCCATCCATTTAGAAATGATCTGGTGGTTTCTGCCTCTCGATGGCAGCACGGAGCGCAGTGCGCCGAGCACCATTGTGGGGCATCCTTAAAGCTGTAGTAACAGTCCTTATTCTCTGTGAAGGCCGTAAAAATTTTCAACGAAAGCCAGATAAATTTTTCTAATGGTTTCCAGCTGCATGTCTCTAACAGTTTCTGAAAACATTCTGATGGAAAAAAAGCCCAAATCATTCCGCCATTTCCTGACAATGAAAATCCGACGAGGGGGCTGGACCAGTCCTCCCACAAGGCGTGCTCACAGGCGAATGACGCAACCGACAGGCGTGGAAAAACTCACGCATGCGCACGAAGGTTCAAGCTTGGCTGACGTAAAAACATATGAATCAAATCCATATAGTTTTTGAAAAAAATAAAAAGGTCAGTTACTTTTCTAACAGACCTTGTAAAACCATTTCACAGTAAACAGGTCTACAGTCATCTGAGACAATTTGCTTAACAACAGATGAGGCCACAAGGTATTAAAAGCAGAACTAAAATAGACAAAAGACGTGCATAAACCACGGTGTCCTCAAGATGCTTTAGGGTCAGATGGGTGATACTATTAATTGCACCATCTGTACCTCATCCATGTCTGTAAGCAAGGTCTATAATCATTACTCTGTTTCTTTGGAACAGGAGTAAGAGGTTAGGAACTGTATGTGTGTCTACAGACTGTTGAAAAACTGGGCACCAAGCTGGAGTGAGCTCTTCTGCACAGGTCTTTAAAATAAAAGCAGAAATTCAGTCCGAGCCTGTGGATTTACCCCAGGCTCGGACTGGTAATCTGTGATTTTGGGCATTTGCCTGGTGGGCCGCTGCACGTTTAGATGTGCGTGGGCCGGCCCTCCCATATTTATAGAGATTATGGAAATATACAGTGTTCTCGAACCGCATGCTGCTGTCAACACGAGGAAAGTCTGTGATCGGTGAAGCTACAGCATTTAATCGGCACCGCTGCAGAGCCACTTCCTGAATTTGTGTCAAAATAAAAGTTCTGTAGTGTTTCATACACGGCGCAGTCTTATTCTAGGTTTCAGTTTTGTTTCTGTTTGATCACACAACGGAGACTTACATCGAGCACAATGATTGACATGACCAACAGCCAGTGACAATGGAGAAGCATACAGGGTGGCCAATCAGATTGCAGGAAGAGCAGGCGGTCGCTCCCGCCCCTGTGAATGGATTGAGTCCTTGGTGCCTGGACTTCTCGCCGCTCTTCTACTGATACAAGGTTGGAATCGTTTCTTTTATCCTAATTAACTTTGCTTTACTTTTGTTAATCTTTAAATGCAACAGCTATGGAATTCAGCTCCTTAATTTGCTGCTGTGTGAATCCTAGCAGTGGTTACACATTACCTCTCTCTCTCTCTCTCTCTCTCACTCACTCACTCACTCACTCACTCACTCACTCACTCACTCACTCACACACACACACACACACACTTTGGAGACACAAAAACTTTTTTCCGCTTGTGTGCTTTTGCTTCCCTTTTGTCAGACCCAGTGCCAGAAAAAAAAAATATTAAGGGGGCAATGAGTTTATCACAGGGGGCGGTGTCACTCCCCCCCCCCCCCCCCCAAAAAAGTGCGCACCGGAGGAGACGTGCGCTCCTGGAAAGCTTGTGTATTTACGCTGCACCGTTGTAAGAGACTAAGAGTGAAGAGTGATGACGGTATTTTTTTAAACTATTATTTGAACGTATAGATGCTCGGTCAAGTGATCTCCTGCATACCACAGAGCCGGTGTTCTGTCGAGATGAGGTGCGCCAACTTTCGACACTCTGAGCTGTGACGTACCTTGGCATTGTCCAATAGGAACGACGCGTCGGGCCAAAACACGGAAGACTCGTGGCAGAAACCACTGATCTCTACAAAATGGATTGGACCAATCCGATTGGTGCAGAAACCACTGATCTGTACAAAATGGATTGGACCAATCCCATTGGTGCAGAAACCACTGATCTGTACAAAACATTAACGTGTGACAGGACTGCTCATTTATAGAGCAGTTTTCTGAAGAAAAATCATTGGAAATGTTTTTTTGTTGTTACCTCAAAATTTCTGATTACTGTTTAAAAAAAAAAAGTTTAGAACACTTGTAATTAAAACAGGTAAATAAATCAATAAATGGTTCTTTAGAAACCTTTCATCTGTATTAAAACCACCTGTTATTTCAGATTAGATAATTTCTTGTTTAACATAAGGAACTCGGACATTTATTTTTAGACAATTAAAATAACATGGAAACTTGTATATTTTTTGAAGTCTGGTAGATTATTTATATCTTATTTCAACCAGAAAAACAAACACTAAATAAATACAAATGTTTATTATAAATGCAAAAGGAAATAATTTAACAATGACTGCAGTGTGATTGTAAAGTACAATTTCTGTGACATTAACCTCATGATGTTATATATATAGTCATTTAAACTTGTAATTTCGTTAAAATATGTAATTGCCTTTAATGTTATCAGGACGCCCCCTCGTGGCGGCGGGTCCGCGTTTTGTACTATGATCAAGGTGAAATGACAGTGAAAGTGTGTGTTCATGGTGTTTAGGTGTATAGTATTTGTTCATTGGGGGTTCAGTATGGACGGGTGGGTGTGCATGTTTGGGGGTGGATTCGTCGGGCCAATAGTGGGCTGGTCCAGAGGAAAAATGCCAGGGCCGAAATTTGTTCCCAGTCCGACCCTGATTTACCCTTACAAACCCTACTAAACAGTAACTTAATTTTATGGGGGTCAACTACCAACCCAACCTCAGTAACAGTATGCGACTGTAACACATGATTACATTCCAAAGAAAAGTCTTGAGCTTCAAACCTGAGAAAAAAAAACATTTAGTTTGTTTGCTTTCTCCAGTTCATCCTGAGTTACAAAACCTTTCCTCTCCAAGCATTTCTCTAATCCATAAAACTGGTAAGGATCCACTAAATCCAGGCTCATATACAACCCCTGGCAATAATTATGGAATCACTGGCCTCGGAGGATGTTCGTTCAGTTGTTTAATTTTGTAGAAAAAAAGCAGATCACAGACATGACACGAAACTAAAGTCATTTCAAATGGCAACTTTCTGGCTTTAAGAAACACTATAAGAAATCAGGAAAAAAATTGTGGCAGTCAGTAACGGTTACTTTTTTAGACCAAGCAGAGGGAAAAAATATGGAATCACTCAATTCTGAGGAATAAATGATGGAATCACCCTGTAAATTTTCATCCCCAAAACTAACACCTGCATCAAATCAGATCTGGATTCAAGGATTCAAAGGAATTTTATTGTCATATGCATAGAAGAACATGTTCCCTGCACAATGAAATGTGTCTACTGCATTTAACCCATCCTAATTGCCAGTAGGAGCAGAAGTCGCCATTAGGCGCCCGGGGACCAGCTCCAGATTTACATCCCTGCCTTGGTCAACAGCAGGGCTGAGCAAACCAAGACCGTCCCATAACAAACGACACACACATAACACACAACACACATAAGCCAGCCCGGTACATAAACATATATTGAAAAGCAAAACACGAGGGAAAAGGAGAAAAAAAAACTCATAGCCGCTGCGTTACACAGCAGCAATGAGGAAAAAAATCCCTATCAGCACAGAAAAACAATAATCACACAGACAAAACAAGGACGCAGGACGACAACCGAGATTTGAAGGTCCAGTTTATCAGAACACTCCGGAGGCAGCCTATTTGGCGCCGTCAACGGCCTTGTCCGACAATCCTGGTGGGGGAGGGGCTCAGCCCTGAGCAGTCCACTGTCCACAGTCAACGTCAGAGCTGGAAAAGCTGAGGGGAGGGAGGATGACCAGGGAGCGAGGCTTAAGTGTTGATCTTCTTGAGGAGGTTTTTTATCACAGCGGCCTTGAAGTGCAGCTGTGTTGGGGAGGCCAAATGAATATCCAGATTAGCAGACACCTGAAAGATTCCAAAGTTCTGAGAACAGAGTGGCTCTCAATGCATCTGAATGTAGAATGTGGTCTTCACAGACGGTCAAAGCGGGTTTCCAGAGCTGCAATCCTACCCGAGATGTTTTCCAGCATGCAGCCACTGCCTTCCCAATCGAATCAATCATGTAGGGCAGCCTGGAAGGCCCAATCAAAGCTGCTTCCACTTTCTTGATTTTCCGGTAAACCAGCGCCATGCCCGCTCCACACAGTAGAAAGCCGGTCACCACCAAGCCAAATATATACACATCTTCGATGTTCTCCACAGAAAGCATGTAAAGGCACATGACCTGCCATCTCCTCCACGAGTCCATCACGTAACCCAACACATGCATCCCGGCAGGACAGGTCGGGTCCTCCGCCCCCGAATGTCTTGTAGAAAAAATAGTGTCAATTGCGTTCAGAGACCACTTTAACAGATCCATTTTTGTCGTTTTCCAGAAGAGCAAAGCTGCAGCCTCACAGACAACACGCCACAGAAGCAGGAAAGATAAGGAGGGAGGGAGAAGAGAAAAGTGCATCTGTCTCGGCCGAGTGCAAGCTGGCAAAAAAAGATCTGCTCGTTGACATTGACCCTATGCCATGACATTGACCCTATGGCTACGTTCAAACTGCAGGCCTTGATGCTCAATTTCGATTTTTTTTGTGAAATGGGATTTTTTTGTGAGGTCGTTCACATTGCAATTAAATGCGACCTGTATATGGCCTGCTGTGTGAATGGCTTAATGTCACATACTATCCCGCATGCTCAGAAGAGGGTACGACGACGTCATACTCAGCGAGTGTGCCCAGTGGAAGAAGAAGAGAAGAAGAAGCATGCTCAGTGTTTGCGGAAGTAAACATGGATGGTAGCAGTAGCAATGGAGTACATCTAGCGATTTTACAGTTGTTGTCCAGCCGGAGCCAGCGCATTTATAACGTTATCATTTTAAGGAGAAGATTGAAAAGGAAAAGAGCCAGGCTTTTGGCCCTGGCATTTTGTGGGGCAGTGGCATCAATGTCTATCCAGAGAAACGTTTGGGTGCGAAGTCGTAGCCAGGAGTGGTGGGACTGTGATGTTAGCGGCTTTTCAGATATGGACTTCATTCATAATTTTCGAATGACAAGGGGGACTTTCATTTATCTATGTGAGCGCCTTTCTTTAGCACTGTCACGGCAAGATACACACCTCCGATGGCCCATATCGGTGAGCAAACACATTGCAGTTGGACTGTACTGGCTGGCAACAGGTGCTTGCTACTGCACGATTGCTAACCTCTTTGGCACAGCAAAGTCTATTGTCTGCTCCATAGTACACAACTTCTGCAGAGCAGTTCGTTGTGTTCTCATGCCCGAGTACATAAAACTCCAGCTAGAGGTTGTTGAAGGCTTCAGGCAGAGATGGGGTTTCCCACAGTGTGGTGGAGCAGTAGATGGGAGTCACATCCCCATCATTGCTCCAGAGGAGAACCACGCAGAGTATTTTAACCGCAAAGGTTGGCACTCGGTGGTCCTGCAGGCTGTTGTGGACCATCGGTTTTGGTAGGATATACTGATTTTTTTTTTTTATACGTAATAGCCCTATGTGCTTTACTTTCTAATTATTTGGTTTAGCCATAACATACTACTAATTAAACATGGTCTTCCAACAGCTTCACAAACATTTATGCTGGATGGCCAGGAAGCGTCCATGATGCCAGGGTTCTCAGGAATTCTCACATCTACACATTGGCAGAGAGAGGAGAACTTTTTCCACCAGTGAGTGTTTAATATACTAGTAATAATGATGTAACATCAATATCCAGTGAAAGAAGATGAAATACTATTATAATAATGTGTGAATCTTCCATTGCTATTACTTGAATATAGATATCTCCTAACATTACTTTCTTATGGTTTCCACATCATGTCTTAAACATTATTTTATTATTTTTAATAGAATTGAAACATTTTCGTGCAGGTGGTGTTGGGGGGTAATTTGGGGTTTTGGGTCTTGGGCCACATGTAGAACGAATCAGTTTTTAAATTAAGCTTTCAATTCATATAGTGGCATCTACATTTTTTTTAAAGGTTACTTTATACTTTTATAATTTATGTAGGTTTTGGAGCACATACTTTTTCACTTTTACTTGAGTAAAGAGATCAAGTTGATACTTCAACTTTTACCAGTATCTATACTTCTACTTAAGTAACAAATGTGTGTATTTTTGACATCACTGCTTTTCAGCAAAAACGTTTCTATCTAATATTAAAAAACGGTGTATCATTTAATAAAACTTGTATGGCGCAGACTCCAGAACATGCCAGACAAGGACCGCAGTGTAACCTTGGGTGACAGACATTTATGTGTGAACAGGTTGAACATATGCGGGTTTGGTTCATCAATATGTGTAAGGCAGGAAACAATGCAGTTGTAAGTGGCTGACATTTACGTGCAAACAGGTTTAACCTAGAGTGGGCCACTCACTTGGTGAATTATGTCCAAACAACACCTTGTGTGTGCATGCTACACAGGCCCTCCCAGAATTCACCATAAGGAAAGCTACAGTCCGTGCTGTGAAATCGGCACAGGTGCAAAAAGCTTTAACAAGTTGGGACATGCCCAGCTCTCCACAATTTCTCTTATAATCACTCGACTGGTAAGCACTGAAAGCCGAGATAGGCATGTCCCAACTTGTCCTCTGATACGTCAAAACGGAGGTGTTCCTTTGTCTCGCTTGATCAGCGAATCGGTCCTGACGTGCGAAGCCTCCACGCAGCTTTCCATGACAAAATCTCTTGTTAAAAATGAAATCTGCCGGAAAATGGTTGATGTCCAGCTCTTGTGATAACCAGAGAAATTGCACACGACAGTCCTGGATCCACAGAGCCATCCATTTAGAAATGATCTGGTGGTTTCTGCCTCTCGATGGCAGCACGGAGCGCAGTGCGCCGAGCACCATTGTGGGGCATCCTTAAAGCTGTAGTAACAGTCCTTATTCTCTGTGAAGGCCGTAAAAATTTTCAACGAAAGCCAGATAAATTTTTCTAATGGTTTCCAGCTGCATGTCTCTTAACAGTTTCTGAAAACATTCTGATGGAAAAAAAGCCCAAATCATTCCGCCATTTCCTGACAATGAAAATCCGACGAGGGGGCTGGACCAGTCCTCCCACAAGGCGTGCTCACAGGCGAATGACGCAACCGACAGGCGTGGAAAAACTCACGCATGCGCACGAAGGTTCAAGCTTGGCTGACGTAAAAACATATGAATCAAATCCATATAGTTTTTGAAAAAAATAAAAAGGTCAGTTACTTTTCTAACAGACCTTGTAAAACCATTTCACAGTAAACAGGTCTACAGTCATCTGAGACAATTTGCTTAACAACAGATGAGGCCACAAGGTATTAAAAGCAGAACTAAAATAGACAAAAGACGTGCATAAACCACGGTGTCCTCAAGATGCTTTAGGGTCAGATGGGTGATACTATTAATTGCACCATCTGTACCTCATCCATGTCTGTAAGCAAGGTCTATAATCATTACTCTGTTTCTTTGGAACAGGAGTAAGAGGTTAGGAACTGTATGTGTGTCTACAGACTGTTGAAAAACTGGGCACCAAGCTGGAGTGAGCTCTTCTGCACAGGTCTTTAAAATAAAAGCAGAAATTCAGTCCGAGCCTGTGGATTTACCCCAGGCTCGGACTGGTAATCTGTGATTTTGGGCATTTGCCTGGTGGGCCGCTGCACGTTTAGATGTGCGTGGGCCGGCCCTCCCATATTTATAGAGATTATGGAAATATACAGTGTTCTCGAACCGCATGCTGCTGTCAACACGAGGAAAGTCCGTGATCGGTGAAGCTACAGCATTTAATCGGCACCGCTGCAGAGCCACTTCCTGAATTTGTGTCAAAATAAAAGTTCTGTAGTGTTTCATACACGGCGCAGTCTTATTCTAGGTTTCAGTTTTGTTTCTGTTTGATCACACAACGGAGACTTACATCGAGCACAATGATTGACATGACCAACAGCCAGTGACAATGGAGAAGCATACAGGGTGGCCAATCAGATTGCAGGAAGAGCAGGCGGTCGCTCCCGCCCCTGTGAATGGATTGAGTCCTTGGTGCCTGGACTTCTCGCCGCTCTTCTACTGATACAAGGTTGGAATCGTTTCTTTTATCCTAATTAACTTTGCTTTACTTTTGTTAATCTTTAAATGCAACAGCTATGGAATTCAGCTCCTTAATTTGCTGCTGTGTGAATCCTAGCAGTGGTTACACATTACCTCTCTCTCTCTCTCTCTCTCTCTCACTCACTCACTCACTCACTCACACACACACACACACACACACACACACACACACACACTTTGGAGACACAAAAACTTTTTTCCGCTTGTGTGCTTTTGCTTCCCTTTTGTCAGACCCAGTGCCAGAAAAAAAAAATATTAAGGGGGCAATGAGTTTATCACAGGGGGCGGTGTCACTCCCCCCCCCCCCCCCCCAAAAAAGTGCGCACCGGAGGAGACGTGCGCTCCTGGAAAGCTTGTGTATTTACGCTGCACCGTTGTAAGAGACTAAGAGTGAAGAGTGATGACGGTATTTTTTTAAATTATTATTTGAACGTATAGATGCTCGGTCAAGTGATCTCCTGCATACCACAGAGCCGGTGTTCTGTCGAGATGAGGTGCGCCAACTTTCGACACTCTGAGCTGTGACGTACCTTGGCATTGTCCAATAGGAACGACGCGTCGGGCCAAAACACGGAAGACTCGTGGCAGAAACCACTGATCTCTACAAAATGGATTGGACCAATCCGATTGGTGCAGAAACCACTGATCTGTACAAAATGGATTGGACCAATCCCATTGGTGCAGAAACCACTGATCTGTACAAAACATTAACGTGTGACAGGACTGCTCATTTATAGAGCAGTTTTCTGAAGAAAAATCATTGGAAATGTTTTTTTGTTGTTACCTCAAAATTTCTGATTACTGTTAAAAAAAAAAAGTTTAGAACACTTGTAATTAAAACAGGTAAATAAATCAATAAATGGTTCTTTAGAAACCTTTCATCTGTATTAAAACCACCTGTTATTTCAGATTAGATAATTTCTTGTTTAACATAAGGAACTCGGACATTTATTTTTAGACAATTAAAATAACATGGAAACTTGTATATTTTTTGAAGTCTGGTAGATTATTTATATCTTATTTCAACCAGAAAAACAAACACTAAATAAATACAAATGTTTATTATAAATGCAAAAGGAAATAATTTAACAATGACTGCAGTGTGATTGTAAAGTACAATTTCTGTGACATTAACCTCATGATGTTATATATATATAGTCATTTAAACTTGTAATTTCGTTAAAATATGTAATTGCCTTTAATGTTATCAGGACGCCCCCTCGTGGCGGCGGGTCCGCGTTTTGTACTATGATCAAGGTGAAATGACAGTGAAAGTGTGTGTTCATGGTGTTTAGGTGTATAGTATTTGTTCATTGGGGGTTCAGTATGGACGGGTGGGTGTGCATGTTTGGGGGTGGATTCGTCGGGCCAATAGTGGGCTGGTCCAGAGGAAAAATGCCAGGGCCGAAATTTGTTCCCAGTCAGACCCTGATTTACCCTTACAAACCCTACTAAACAGTAACTTAATTTTATGGGGGTCAACTACCAACCCAACCTCAGTAACAGTATGCGACTGTAACACATGATTACATTCCAAAGAAAAGTCTTGAGCTTCAAACCTGAGAAAAAAAACCATTTCGTTTGTTTGCTTTCTCCAGTTCATCCTGAGTTACAAAACCTTTCCTCTCCAAGCATTTCTCTAATCCATAAAACTGGTAAGGATCCACTAAATCCAGGCTCATATACAACCCCTGGCAATAATTATGGAATCACTGGCCTCGGAGGATGTTCGTTCAGTTGTTTAATTTTGTAGAAAAAAAGCAGATCACAGACATGACACGAAACTAAAGTCATTTCAAATGGCAACTTTCTGGCTTTAAGAAACACTATAAGAAATCAGGAAAAAAATTGTGGCAGTCAGTAACGGTTACTTTTTTAGACCAAGCAGAGGGAAAAAATATGGAATCACTCAATTCTGAGGAATAAATGATGGAATCACCCTGTAAATTTTCATCCCCAAAACTAACACCTGCATCAAATCAGATCTGGATTCAAGGATTCAAAGGAATTTTATTGTCATATGCATAGAAGAACATGTTCCCTGCACAATGAAATGTGTCTACTGCATTTAACCCATCCTAATTGCCAGTAGGAGCAGAAGTCGCCATTAGGCGCCCGGGGACCAGCTCCAGATTTACATCCCTGCCTTGGTCAACAGCAGGGCTGAGCAAACCAAGACCGTCCCATAACAAACGACACACACATAACACACAACACACATAAGCCAGCCCGGTACATAAACATATATTAAAAAGCAAAACACGAGGGAAAAGGAGAAAAAAAAACTCTCATAGCCGCTGCGTTACACAGCAGCAATGAGGAAAAAAATCCCTATCAGCACAGAAAAACAATAATCACACAGACAAAACAAGGACGCAGGACGACAACCGAGATTTGAAGGTCCAGTTTATCAGAACACTCCGGAGGCAGCCTATTTGGCGCCGTCAACGGCCTTGTCCGACAATCCTGGTGGGGGAGGGGCTCAGCCCTGAGCAGTCCACTGTCCACAGTCAACGTCAGAGCTGGAAAAGCTGAGGGGAGGGAGGATGACCAGGGAGCGAGGCTTAAGTGTTGATCTTCTTGAGGAGGTTTTTTATCACAGCGGCCTTGAAGTGCAGCTGTGTTGGGGAGGCCAAATGAATATCCAGATTAGCAGACACCTGAAAGATTCCAAAGTTCTGAGAACAGAGTGGCTCTCAATGCATCTGAATGTAGAATGTGGTCTTCACAGACGGTCAAAGCGGGTTTCCAGAGCTGCAATCCTACCCGAGATGTTTTCCAGCATGCAGCCACTGCCTTCCCAATCGAATCAATCATGTAGGGCAGCCTGGAAGGCCCAATCAAAGCTGCTTCCACTTTCTTGATTTTCCGGTAAACCAGCGCCATGCCCGCTCCACACAGTAGAAAGCCGGTCACCACCAAGCCAAATATATACACATCTTCGATGTTCTCCACAGAAAGCATGTAAAGGCACATGACCTGCCATCTCCTCCACGAGTCCATCACGTAACCCAACACATGCATCCCGGCAGGACAGGTCGGGTCCTCCGCCCCCGAATGTCTTGTAGAAAAAATAGTGTCAATTGCGTTCAGAGACCACTTTAACAGATCCATTTTTGTCGTTTTCCAGAAGAGCAAAGCTGCAGCCTCACAGACAACACGCCACAGAAGCAGGAAAGATAAGGAGGGAGGGAGAAGAGAAAAGTGCATCTGTCTCGGCCGAGTGCAAGCTGGCAAAAAAAGATCTGCTCGTTGACATTGACCCTATGCCATGACATTGACCCTATGGCTACGTTCAAACTGCAGGCCTTGATGCTCAATTTCGATTTTTTTTGTGAAATGGGATTTTTTTGTGAGGTCGTTCACATTGCAATTAAATGCGACCTGTATATGGCCTGCTGTGTGAATGGCTTAATGTCACATACTATCCCGCATGCTCAGAAGAGGGTACGACGACGTCATACTCAGCGAGTGTGCCCAGTGGAAGAAGAAGAGAAGAAGAAGCATGCTCAGTGTTTGCGGAAGTAAACATGGATGGTAGCAGTAGCAATGGAGTACATCTAGCGATTTTACAGTTGTTGTCCAGCCGGAGCCAGCGCATTTATAACGTTATCATTTTAAGGAGAAGATTGAAAAGGAAAAGAGCCAGGCTTTTGGCCCTGGCATTTTGTGGGGCAGTGGCATCAATGTCTATCCAGAGAAACGTTTGGGTGCGAAGTCGTAGCCAGGAGTGGTGGGACTGTGATGTTAGCGGCTTTTCAGATATGGACTTCATTCATAATTTTCGAATGACAAGGGGGACTTTCATTTATCTATGTGAGCGCCTTTCTTTAGCACTGTCACGGCAAGATACACACCTCCGATGGCCCATATCAGTGAGCAAACACATTGCAGTTGGACTGTACTGGCTGGCAACAGGTGCTTGCTACCGCACGATTGCTAACCTCTTTGGCACAGCAAAGTCTATTGTCTGCTCCATAGTACACAACTTCTGCAGAGCAGTTCGTTGTGTTCTCATGCCCGAGTACATAAAACTCCAGCTAGAGGTTGTTGAAGGCTTCAGGCAGAGATGGGGTTTCCCACAGTGTGGTGGAGCAGTAGATGGGAGTCACATCCCCATCATTGCTCCAGAGGAGAACCACGCAGAGTATTTTAACCGCAAAGGTTGGCACTCGGTGGTCCTGCAGGCTGTTGTGGACCATCGGTTTTGGTAGGATATACTGATTTTTTTTTTTTATACGTAATAGCCCTATGTGCTTTACTTTCTAATTATTTGGTTTAGCCATAACATACTACTAATTAAACATGGTCTTCCAACAGCTTCACAAACATTTATGCTGGATGGCCAGGAAGCGTCCATGATGCCAGGGTTCTCAGGAATTCTCACATCTACACATTGGCAGAGAGAGGAGAACTTTTTCCACCAGTGAGTGTTTAATATACTAGTAATAATGATGTAACATCAATATCCAGTGAAAGAAGATGAAATACTATTATAATAATGTGTGAATCTTCCATTGCTATTACTTGAATATAGATATCTCCTAACATTACTTTCTTATGGTTTCCACATCATGTCTTAAACATTATTTTATTATTTTTAAGGATACTGAAGAGATATTGGGTGTTCCGGTGCCAATCCTGCTTCTTTGTGATCCTGCGTATCCCCTCTGAAGCTGGCTGTTAAAAGGATATTCAGAGACAGGAACACTGACAGTTGAACAGAGGTACTTCACTGAGCGCCACAGCAGAGCCAGGATGACTGTGGAGTGTGCATTTGGCCGGCTTAAGGGCCGGTGGCGGTGTCTTGTTAAACACCTAGGTGTGAACATTGCCATCGTCCATACCATCATAAGTGCATGTTGCACACTCCACGTGTGTGAAATGCATGGTGAGGCCTACGAAGAAGCAGGTGGAGCTGCTCCTGGTGTTGAGAGAATGGCTGAAGGAGGGGCCGTGGCAGATGTACAGCCTACAAGAGTCAGAGAAGCACTTACTCAACTTTTCAATAGTCAACATTGAATCTTTGACCTATTTTATGTGTTCCTATCCTTAATTAATTCAACTGAGATAAAAATTAAGATATTACAAAATAAGTAGTTCTGAACTGTTTTTTCTTTTTATTTACCATAAAACACCGGCTATGGAAATGCTGTTCTTATCAGTATGTAACACTGCAGACAAAGTGCATACAGGAAATGGTTTGTGCAATACAAAACTTTTTCAGTGTATTAGAAAAAAATACTATACTGTTATACTGTACTCTGAAACCAACATATTCAAACAAAGTGTTCAAGTTGTCATTCATTTTCTTATTCAAGTAAAGTATTTTAATAAGTCAATAACATTGCTTATTGCTCAGCGGCAGGCTGACTAAACTTAAAGCCCGTTTGGCGTGTTCTCCTGTTGCTCTTTGTGGAGATATTACGTCGGCATCTCTTCGCTGTATTTTGTGGCATTTTCTTGAGCCGATTGCCTCCTCTTTGGTTCCTGTGGTCGGCTCGGATGAGGTGCAACTGGCAAATCTCTCCTTTCCTTACCACAGTGGGCGTGGGGTGAATCCACAGAACCTGCTGCCTCTCGCCCGGGCCCGACAGTCGGCGGCAAATGCTCCGGCTTCTGTCAGGATGGCGCTGGTAAATGCGAGATCGCTGGCTAAAAAAACCTTTATCCTGAAGGATTTTTTTAATGGCCCATGGATTGGATTTTCTCTGTTACTGAGACTTGGATGACTGCTGGTGAGTCAGGTGCTTTCTGTGCACTTATGCCACCCGACTGCACGTATTTTAACTCTCAGAGAACATCTGGACGCGGCGGAGGCACTGCGACTGTTTACAGAGCACAATATAAGTGTAAACGGGTCAATATGACAACATCTTATTCCAGCTTTGAATCTCACTTATTTGAACTTCGCTCTGACCTCCCGGTGTTGTGCGCTGTTGTTTACAGACCCCCTAAGTATAACAAAGATTTTATCAGTGATTTTGCTGATTTTCTGTCACAAATAATGCCAAACTATGATCGGGTTTTAATAGTTGGTGATTTTAATATTTATGTTTGTTGTCCTCTGAAGCCGCTGGCCAATGATTTTTTAGATTTGATTGATTCTTTTAATTTTGTGCAGTCTGTGTCTCGTCCGACACAGGAACATGGGCACATTCTTGATCTCGTTTTAACTTATGGTTTTACTGTTTCTAATTTAGAGGTTTATGATGCTGCTTTTTCGGACCATATGCCCATTGTTTTTGACATGCCTCCGTTTTGTCATATGGTGAAATCTTGTGCTCCTACTTAGCGTGGTCGTGTTCTTAATTCTTCCACTGCTGCTCAGTTCTCCACTGCTTTTAGTGCTGTGATCAGCTCTTCTGAGTGTCTCGGCTTTAATTTAGATGTTGACTCCTTCACCTCTGAATTCAACTTGATCTGTCAGAGTGTCTTAGATACTGTAGCTCCATTGAAACTTAGATCTTCCAAACGTCGATCTGAGCCTTGGATGAATGATGTTACGCGCGC
This sequence comes from Thalassophryne amazonica, assembly GCF_902500255.1. Lineage (NCBI taxonomy): Eukaryota > Metazoa > Chordata > Actinopteri > Batrachoidiformes > Batrachoididae > Thalassophryne > Thalassophryne amazonica. The sequence goes on from NC_047118.1 coordinate 88,593,775, forward strand.
TGTCAGGCGCGAGTGTAGGAGAGCTGAGCGAAAGTGGAAGAAGGACAGATCTCAGTTGTCCTTCCAGTTACTGCGTGACTGTTGGCGTTTTTATCAGAAAACTATGAAGGCTGCTAAATTTAAGTACTTTTCTGATGTTATTGATTCGAACTGTCACAATCCTCGTGTTCTTTTTAAGATTGTAAATTCTGTTTTAAGTGCACCACAATTGGATTGTCTGGAGAGCTCCACTGAACTGTGTGAGAATTTTGAGTTTTTTTCTTAAAAACGTTGCTGGTATTAGGGCCCTCATTAGTTCTCCTGCTTACGACCCTTCTATCGCTGTGACATGCTCAGCTGTTTTTGACCAGTTTGAGTCTGTCAGTTTGCTGTCTTTGAGAGATATTATTGGTCATATGAAGCCTGCTGGTTCTCCAAATGACCCCTTGCCACCTCATCTACTTAAAGAGGCTTTTTCCATGTTGGCACCGTATGTATTGAATATTATTAATGGGAGTTTGGTTAATGGTATAGTGCCTACCAGTTTCAAGAATGCAGTGGTGACCCCACTTATTAAGAAATCTGGTTTGGATTCTTCTGAACTTTCCAATTTTAGGCCAATTTCCAAGCTTCCTTTTCTCTCTAAAATTTTGGAGAAAATTGTATACTGCCAGTTGAGTTCTTTTCTTAATAGTCATGACACCCTGGAGTTGTTTCAGTCTGGTTTTAAATCCCGTCACAGTACTGAGTCACCACTGCTGCAGGTTTTTAATGACATTTGTGTAGCTGCTGATTCTGGTCACTGTGTTGTTTTGGTCCTGTTGGATTTAACAGCGGCCTTCGATACAGTGGACCATCAGATCCTCTTGTCTCGCCTGGAAAACTGGGTGGGCATTAAGGGTGTTGTTTTAGATTGGTTTAGATCCTACCTATCAGAGAGAAGTTTTTGTGTCCGTATTGGAGCTGTTGAATCTTGTACAGCGTCCCTTACATGTGTGGTGCCTCAAGGCTCCATACTTGGTCCGCTTCTTTTTTCTTTGTATTTACTCCCAATGGGATCAATTTTTAGGAGACATGATATCTCTTTTCATTTTTATGCTGATGACTGTCAAATTTATCTGCCACTGAAGCAGCAAAATGCATACTCTGCAAACCATCTCCTAGAGTGCATTGGTGACATTAAGGCATGGTTGTCCATAAATTTTCTACACCTGAATGATAAAAAGACTGAGGTGTTGCTGTTTGGACTTAGTGACACTTCCAAAGTCAATGTGGATCTGGGTCCCATGAGTCAGTATGTGACACAGACAGCAATAAACCTGGGTGTAAAACTGGACAGTGATCTTAAATTCGATGCTCAGATTAGGTCAGTAGTCAAGTCTAGTTTCTGTCAACTTAGACAACTGGCCAAGGTGAAGCGATTTCTTTCACAACATCATTTTGAGATTTTAATCCATGCTTTTATCACTAATCGCCTGGACTATTGCAATGCACTTTATATTGGGCTGAATCAGACGCTGCTTACTCGCCTACAGACGGTGCAAAATGCTGCTGCTCGATTTTTGGCTGGTGTTAGAAGGTGCGAGCACATTACACTGGTTTTGGCCTCACTTCATTGGCTCCCAGTTCGTTTTAGAATTGATTTTAAAATTCTTTTATTTGTTTTTAAATGTCTTCATGGCTCTGCCCCGCTGTATCTGTCTGACCTGCTCCATTTATATGCCCCTTCACACTCACTCAGGTCAGCTGATTTGTCTCTGTTGGTTATCCCAAGGTCAAAGAGGAAGCGTAGAGGTGACCGAGCTTTTTCAGTCGTTGCCCCGAGACTGATCTCCCTTTGCACATTAGGCAGGCTGATTCTCTCTCTGCTTTTAAATCTTCTCTTAAAACACATTTCTTCTCTTTGGCTTTTAACGCAGTTTGACACGTTGGGTTTTTTTTTTGGTTTTTTTTTGTGTTTCTGCTTTTAACTGTGGTTTATTTATTTATTTTAACTTGCCTGTTCTTGTTGTGTACAGCGCTTTGGTTGTTGGTATTCATTTTAAAGCGCTTTATAAATAAATTGAGATTGAGAATTATTTTACAGTAATATAACTATCAGTATATACAGGCTTAGCTTTCAGTAGTAGTAGAACCCTAATTTTATGAAACAGTCCTATAAACAAAACATAAGTCATCTTACACCGAGTGGTTGTGGAAGAGGTATTGCTGGATCCAGATGTGTCACTTTGGGCCGAACTTTCCTCTGTCGGCTGAACGCTGGGTTTGTCTCCCAAAATGCGGTCCAGTTCTTTGTAAAATGGACAGGTGGCACATCCGCAACCACTTTTTTTGTTAGCATCTTTAGCTTCTTTGTATTTAGACCAGAGGCTTTTTATTTTCCTCTGGCACTGGATCCAGGACCGTCTGTACCCATGTTCACACATTTCTCTGGAAATATTTTTAAACACTGCCCGGTTTCGATAAGAGCCCTCTAGTTTGGCCTGAATAGAGTTGTCTCCCCAAATATTTATCAAGTCTAAAACCTTGCTTTCCCTCCACTGACCCGTCTCCGCATTGTCGTCCGCCATGGTTGTTGTTGTTTCTTCCTGCTTGTGCCCTGTCGGGCGCAGAATAGTGACGTTCGTCACATAATGATGACGCGTAGCTCGGATAAATGCGACCTGGCCGTTCAGACTGTAGTCGCATGGCAAAAGATCAGATATGTATCGGAATTGGGACCACATACCCAAGTGGCCTGGATCGGATTTGAAAAAATACGATCTGTGCTGTTCAGACTGTCATGAAAAGATCAGATACAGGTCGCGTAGGACCAAAAAAATCGGATTTGGGCCACTTCAGTGTGCAGTCTGAACGTAGCCCATGTGTCTTTTTGCAAGGAATGTTTTCACAGTTTTTGCTCTATGCCAAGATGCATTATCATCTTGAAAAATGATTTCATCATCCCCAAACATCCTTTCAATTGATGGGATAAGAAAAGTGTCCAAAATATCAACGTAAACTTGTGCATTTATTGATGATGTAATGACAGCCATCTCCCCATTGCCTTTACCTGACATGCAGCCCCATATCATCAATGACTGTGGAAATTTACATGTTCTCTTCAGGCAGTCATCTTTATAAATCTCATTGGAACAGCACCAAACAAAAGTTCCAGCATCATCACCTTGCCCAATGCAGATTCGAGATTCATCACTGAATATGACTTTCATCCAGTCATCCACAGTCCACGATTGCTTTTCCTTATCCCATTGTAACCTTGTTTTTTTCTGTTTAGGTGTTAATGATGGCTTTCGTTTAGCTTTTCTGTATGTAAATCCCATTTCCTTTAGGCGGTTTCTTACAGTTCGGTCACAGATGTTGACTCCAGTTTCCTCCCATTCGTTCCTCATTTGTTTTGTTGTGCATTTTCGATTTTTGAGACATATTGCTTTAAGTTTTGTCTTGACGCTTTGATGTCTTCCTTGGTCTACCAGTATGTTTGCCTTTAACAACCTTCCCATGTTGTTTGTATTTGGTCCAGAGTTTAGACACAGCTGACTGTGAACAACCAACATCTTTTGCAACACTGCGTGATGATTTACCCTCTTTTAAGAGTTTGATAATCCTCTCCTTTGTTTCAATTGACATCTCTCGTTTTGGAGCCATGATTCATGTCAGTCCACTTGGTGCAACAGCTCTCCAAGGTGTGATCACTCCTTTATAGATGCAGACTAACGAGCAGATCTGATTTGATGTAGGTGTTTGTTTTGGGGATGAAAATTTACAGGGTGATTCCATAATTTATTCCTCAGAATTGAGTGAGTCCATATTTTTTTCCTCTGCTTGGTCTAAAAAAGTAACCGTTACTGACTGCCACAATTTTTTTTTCTTGATTTCTTATAGTGTTTCTTAAATGCAGTAAACACATTTCATTGTGCAGGGAACATGTTCCTATGTACATATGACAATAAAATTCTTTTGAATCCTTTGAAATCCAGAAAGTTGCCATTTGAAATGACTTTAGTTTTGCGTCATGTCTGTGATCTGCTTTTTTTTCTACAAAATTAAACAACGGAATGAACATCCTCTGAGGCCGGTGATTCCATAATTATTGCCAGGGGTTGTAGACCCATAAGTCTGCTGAAGGCAGATAATAAAATACTATCAAAAATCTTGGCCATGCGGTTAGAAACAGTCCTTCCAAACGGTTGTATCACCAGATCAAACTGGATTTGTTAAAGATAGACAGCTATTTTTCCACATCAGGCAACCGTTTATCATTAAATACACACAAAAGTTCAAATAAAAAGGTGTGAGAAATACTGCTGTCCTTGGATGCCGAGAAGGCCTTCGACAGGGCTGAGTGGGATTTTCTGTTCTTGGCCCTTTCGAGGTTTGGACTTGGCCTCAACTTCATCTCTCTGGTCAAACTACTTTATGCGCAAGCTCCTTCCCTCTCCACCGTTCAACACGCCAGGGGCGCCCGCTATTTCCCCTATTATTTGCACTGACCATAGAACCTCTTGCTATTTCACTGCGCTCTGCAGAAGAATATAAAGGAATCATAAGAGGAGGCGCAGAACACAGTGTCTCTGTACGCAGATGCCTTACTACTATACAATCTGAGATCCATTTCAGTCTCTACCAAAGATTATGACCATGCTGTCTGACTTTGGAAAGATGTCTGGATATAAAATCATCCATCCTATCATGTTCATGCCCATGATGGGTTCATGTCCTGAATCTCGTGTTATATTTATGTTATCAAGTTGCCATCGTCATACTTCAGTTATGTTTTGTCTTGTTTTTATTTATTTTTGATGTATCATGGGCTTGCCACATATTTAGTTTTGCTTTATTGTTTATTATGTGCTTTCACTCTTGGTCCCTTAGTTGCTTTAGTCTTAGGTTAATTCTGTTTATCACATTTATTTTATTGTGCTTTAGTTACAGGGTTTTGTTGCTATTTATTTTCAGTGCTTCTTTTTTGTTATGTTCAATTTATTTATTGCACCTTCTGTTTATCAGTTATCTTGTTTCATTAATTGCATTATTCTGTAGTCATCTGGTTTGTTTATTCTGTTTGTCAGTAGTTTATTTTTGCTCATCTCATTTGTGATTTCAGTTATGCTTTAATGTCAAGTTTTGTTGTCAGTTTTTCATGTTCTGTTTCTGTTCTGTTCCTGGTTATAGTTGCATTTTATTCTGTCCATGGTTTCTGTTTTGATTGCCCCTGCACCAGCTCTTGCGTCTTTGTCTTTCACTATGACTCTTTTTGCTCTGTTTTCTTCCACTCTTGCACCTGCTCACGTGTCTTTGTCTCTTTCATCACTCCACTCTGTTTTCCTGCCTTCACTTTCTTGCACTGTGCACAATCTTTGTCTTCCCCAGTCACACCCCTTCCAGAACTTTCACTGGCACCTGCATCTTGTTTCACTGATTACACCACCAGTTATTTAAGCCCTCACACTCTCACAGCTCACCGCCAGATTGTTGACTTTGTCACTTTCTAGCCTCTGTCTCACGTCTTGTTTTGTCCAGCTAATCAGTATTTTGACCTTGCCAGTTTTTGACCTTGAGTTTTGTCTTGCCTCTGATTGCCCTTACGCTGTGTATTTTGACCTGTGCCTGCTTTTGACTACACCTCTGTTTCTTGTCTGCCTGCTACCTCTGCCATGCTGCTGGAACAGACGTGTACTGACTACCTACCTGTTGAGCCGATTAAATCCCTTTTGAACTCTGTCAGTCGTGTGAGTATGCAGTTGTGTCCTGCAGTTTGTGCCACGCCTGATAGAATGAGCTGGCCAAACATGGACGCAGCAAGCTCACTTCTTGCTGTCACAGCGGCTGATTTAGCTGCTATAAAGGACATTTTTGCTGAACTCGACTTTTTCTTTGATTGTTTTCATTCCTGCTTCACGCCAAAGAAGACGTTTGAGTATTTAGACCATGCATGGGACCTTATTGAAGCTAACTGTTGGCTTTATCAATTTTTTCCTGAATTAGAGAAGCTGGATGACTTGTTTGCTGAGGGGAGACTCCCAGCCTGGGTCAGCCAGCCCGAACGTTACCTGCCAGCCTGCCCCCTCCTCTCGGACAGCGACTCAGAGTGGGATGACATCGATGATGACATGTCATCTGAGGCGGATGCACAGGTACTCCAGGCTACAGCCACAGTGTTTTTCAAGATTCAGGACTTATATTTTGAATTTTTGGATCATCCAGATCAGGGGCACAGACAACAGGTTTTCGAGGCCTTAGATCAGTTATTGCATGCTGAGTGTGAAATAGTAGCAGCATTTCCTGAATTAGTGAACACTAAAACACTGTTTTGGCAAGGACAACTCCCATCTTACCTTGAAGATCCTATGATTTTTTGTTTGGACCTGATCATCATGAATTCTCCTCAGCCCCGCTTCTTCATATCACCCTCTCTGATTTTGCTATAACACTTCCAGATTCACTCGCATTGGAACCTCAGCTGCTGCCAGTGGCACCGCAGACCACACCCACTCCAGCTCCACGCCGCATGTCAACACAAATGCTGGCCAAGCCACGTGAGCCGGAAGGCAGTGCACCTCGACCGGTAGAGACACCAAAATCCTTCATGTCTCATCCTTTCCCGGTGCCGGTACCTAGAAAGATCCACCCATCTCAGCTGTTGTCCTCGGCTCCCGCATTCACCTCAGCCAATAATTCTGAGGTTTCCCGTCTCCTTTGGAGTGACCACATCAGCAGAGTCTCTCACAAAGTCATCGGGAAAACCCCAGCCACCGCTGCGCTCAGTGCCACCTCCCAGAGGAACCCATGGTGGATGTCACGCCAGAATGGAACCCCAGAGGGGAGTGCATATCACTGGCTGCCTCAGCAGTGAGCTCCGCAGCGTGTGTGGTATACGGCGCGGAGCGCCTCGTCTCGCTTAAGCCGCCAGTCAGACCTTGTGAAGAAACCACGCTGATGGAACCATCAGCGGGACCTCAGATGGGGCCCACGACTCCCCAGCTAATCACCATATGTGCGCCCCAGGATTCACCTTCTGCCCCGCCCTCATCCTCGGAACCTGTGACAATCACCACACCTTGGCTCTCATCTGCTGATGCGCCACCGGAGACTTTTGGGATGCACGCACCTTCTGAGCTACCAGCACCACCCACATCTCCCGAGCCGCCAGAAGGCCGGTTAAAAGAGGTCACGGCTTCAAGTGTTGCACCGCTCACAACACAGATTCCTCCGATGTCGTCACGGGTGTCTGGGAAGGCACCTGCGCCGTGCACCACCACAGAAGAACCTGTCAAGTTGGTTTCGCTCTCCGCCCTAATGACAGTGCTGTATCCAGAAGGGGACTCTGACAACGTTGCTGGTAGGACAGTTCTTGTGCTTTTTTGCTTAATAATGTGGTTTAATATGATTCTCCTCCTGTTATGCCGACCTGAAAAGCAAGGATTTTTCTCCAGTCCTTTCATTCCTTGGTTATCTCAGAATAATGTTTTTTGGGGTTTAACAATGTTTTACTTCATCTTATTTAGCTGTTTTGGATTTCTCAGAGACAGGCACTGTTCACATTCTTATTTGAAATGGAGCCACCATGCACGTTTTGGTTTTGTGAAGTTTTTGCCCTGGTTTTCTTTCCAAAATTTGACTGCTAAAAAAATGCTTGGGATACATTTAAGGGGAAATTTCACTACCTTAAAGCCTTGATTGCTCTGTTTATTCCTCCGTATGGGTGGTTCAATGGCTTGCTTTTTTGGGTTGTGTGTTGGCTCCAGTCACTTATTGTTCAGTTCTACTCCCATAAAAAGGTTCAGAGTAAACCACTGATTTTTCATGATCCCCTTAACTTTTCATGTTGTTTTCTCTCATTTTGCTGTTCCCTTCGAGAACAGATTTTCTCTCAGTCAACTTTGCCACTAATTTTTCCTTCTGTTTGTTAGTCAGTCATGTTTTGGTATATCTTTTGAATATGTCTTTTATTTTGCATTCTTGGTTTGGGTATTACTTCAGTTCGGCTTCCAAGGTTTATGATTGATAAAATTTTTCCTCGGTTTTTGTGGGTTGGTCATTTTTCTGTGGTTTGTTTGTCGCGAGTGGTTAGTCGGTTCTCATGTATCATACGATTGACAGTTCTTCCCTCTGTTGGCTGGGCACTCGAGTCCTTCAATTTCTTGTGTCCATGCCAGGTTAGCAGGTCGGTCTCCCCTGAGGTGGTTTGCTGTCAGGACATTGGGGGTCCCACGTCGGCCCCTGGTGCGCTTCCTCTTCCTGCCACCTGTCCTGGCACATCACCAGGCCATCTCCCTGAACCTCCCGTAGGCCGAGTTACTCATCAGGACCAATCTCCTGACTCTCCAGGGGTTGCTACAGGTGCTTCCGGCCATATCCCTGGGACTACTGTGTTTTCTGTTTACCCCCATGGTCGGCCTCAGGCCTCGTTGTTTCCCTGTTGCCCACCTCACGGTCACCCTCCAGATGCCACGTTTGCCTGCCTGCCCAGTGGTATCATCATTTGTGCTAGGTTGCCCCCCCGGTGAGGATTGGTTGTTCCCGGGCAGTTTTTCTGCCCCATCCGCTGCTCCGGTTGGGTGTCTGTGGTTCCCCAGGGTGCAGGTCCATCTTCTTGGTTGTTTCTGCCCTCCTGCCTTTCCCCCATCCCCCCACCCGTTGTTGGCTTGGTCCGTGGGTTCTGGGGACCGCCAGTGTCGGTCCCTTGGGGTGGGGTGGAGGTACTATCATGTTCCTGCCCATGATGGGTTCAAGTCCTGAATCTTGTGTTATATTTATATGTTATCAAGTTGCCATCGTCATACTTCAGTTATGTTTTGTCTTGTTTTTATTTATTTTTGATGTATCATGGGCTTGCCAAGTATTTAGTTTTGCTTTATTGTTTATTATGTGCTTTCACTCTTGGTCCCTTAGTTGCTTTAGTCTTAGGTTAATTCTGTTTATCACATTTATTATATTGTGCTTTAGTCACAGGGTTTTGTTGCTATTTATTTTCAGTGCTTCTTTTTTGTTATGTTCAATTTATTTATTGCACCTTCTGTTTATCAGTCATCTTGTTTCATTAATTGCATTATTCTGTAGTCATCTGGTTTGTTTATTCTCTGTTTGTCAGTAGTTTATTTTTGCTCATCTCATTTGTGATTTCAGTTATGCTTTAATGTCAGGTTTTGTTGTCAGTTTTTCATGTTCATGTGGTTTGTTTATTCTCTGTCAGTAGTTTATTTTTGCTCATCTCATTTGTGATTTCAGTTATGCTTTAATGTCAGGTTTTGTTTTCAGTTTTTCATGTTCATGTTCTGTTTCCATTCTGTTCCTGATCCTGGTTATAGTTGCATTTTATTCTGTCCATGGTTTCTGTTTTGATTGCCCCTGCACCAGCTCTTGTGTCTTTTTCTTTCACTATGACTCTTTTTGTGCCACGCCTGATACATCCATTTTCCTCCGCTTTATCCGGAGTCGGGTCGCAGGGGCAGCAGCTCAAGCAAAGCCGCCCAGACCTCCTGATCCACACACACCTCCCCCAGCTCCTCTGGGGGAACCCCAAGGCATTCCCAAGCCAGCCGAGAGATGTAGTCCCTCCAGCGTGTTCTGGGTCTTCCCTGGGGCCTCCTCCCAATGGGACGTGCCCGGAACACCTCTCCAGCGAGGCATCCAGGGGGCATACGGAAAAGATGCCTGAGCCACCTCAACTGACTCCTTTCGACGTGGAGGAGCAGCGGCTCGACTCCGAGCTCCTCCCGAGTGACCGAGCTCCTCACCCTATCGCTAAGGGAGCGCCCAGCCACCCTGCGGAGGAAACTCATCTCGGCCACTTGTACTCGCCATGTCGTTCTTTCGTCATGAGCCAAATCTCATGACCATAGGTGAGGATCGGAACGTAGATCGATCGGTAAATCGAGAGCTTTACCCCCCTACTCAGCTCTCTCTTCACCACGACGGTCCGATACAGCGACCGCATCACTGCAGATGCTGCACCGATCCCTCTATCGATATCACGCTCCATCTGTCCCTCACTCATGAACAAGACCCCGAGATACTTAAACTCCTCCACTTGAGGCAAGGACACTCCACCGACCTGAAGAGGGCAAAGCACCTTTTTCCGGTCGAGAACCATGGCCTCGGGTTTGGAGGTGCTGATTTTCATCCCAGACGCTTCACACTCGGCTGCAAACTGCCCCAGTGCATGCTGAAGGTCCTGATTTGATGAAGCCAACAGAACATCGTCTGCAAACAGCAGAGACGAGATTCTGTGGTTCCCAAACCAGACCCCCTCTACACCCTGGCTGCACCTAGAAATTCTGTCCATAAAAATAATGAACAGAACCGGTGACAAAGAGCAGCCCTGGCGTAGGCCAACGTGCACTGGAAACAGGTTTGACTTACTACCGGCAATGCGAACTATTGCCGGTAGTAAGTAATTTCAGACATATTATATATATTAGTCTGGAACAAAGAGGACAAACAGTGTTGTAAAGAACAATAATCAAGATGGAAACAGGCTTGACAGTACCGGCAATGCAAACCAAGCTCCTGCTGCGATCGTGCAGGGACCGGATAGCCCTTAGCAAAGGAACCCGGACCCCGTACTCCCGGAGCACTCCCCACAGGGTGCCCCGAGGGACACGGTCGAACGCCTTCTCCAGATCCACAAAAACATGTGGACTGGTTGGGTGAACTCCCATGAACCCTCGAGCACCCAATGGAGCGTGTAGAGCTGGTCCAGTGTGCCGCGACCAGGACAAAAACCACACTGCTCCTCCTGAATCCGAGGTTCGACCATCGGTCGAATTCTCCTCTCCAGTACTCTGGAATACATCTTACCGGGGAGGCTATACCGGGGATAGAAAATCAATCTATCAAAAAGTATACTGTTTCCTATCAGTGTAGAAAAAAGCAAATCAGTACATTGATTTGCTATCCCTTCACAGTCTCACACTGTTTTGAGGCCCAAACATTTGTTTGAGAAATAAAAATAGAACGTTTTCCTATAAATAATTATGATGCCTTTTAGAACTAACGAATTTAACTTTAACGATCAACCTATGAGGTTGGACACATAAGAAATTATTAATAGTGACTGACCAGTATTTCACAGTTCCTCTGACCGCACCTCTTCATCCTGGCGCCGATCCGCTGTAACGTCTTTTTCCACTGAGTGACACCTCGGTGCAGATGTCTTCTTCCGAGTGAAGAACATAGTTATGCGTAGTTGTTGGCGCTCTTTTTTTCTTCTGGGAGAGAAGATTCTTATAAACAAATCTGGCAAGCTGACCGCATTCTGTACTGTACAGGAGACACGGCACAGAGGAGACTGATTGACAATGGTGTACAGTCCCTTAGCCAATCAGGACGTAGAACACAATGCGTGTGCTCTCCCTTAGCCAATCGCGGTGATGCCGACCAGTGCCGTGACTGGCCCGCCTGATGAGAACGAAGAACACAATGCGCTGTAAAAAAAAAAAAAAAAAAAAGCATACAAAATTGCACAAAAGAAAAAATCCGCGAGGGACTTCCGGTCTGGCGGGTCAAGTGATGGCAGCATAGAGTGAACGCTCTCGACTGATTTATCTGCTAACCCAACTTATCTAACTCGAAATTTGAAAAATATAGATTGGAAGCGTGGGTATTTTTTAAAAATACCCAGAAAACCCAAGAGGAACGTTGCAGATGAACGTAGTGAAGGGGAAGAAGATGCTTTGTCACAAGCTAGCAGCTATGTGGAGGATGAGCAGCAACCTGATGCTATTGCTAACGTGGAACGCCGCCCCGACACCACAGACTTGATATTGAAAGAACTACGTGAATTCAGAAAAGACATAAATGAGCAGTTTAGTGCTGTGAGGAAGGACGTGAACGGTATTAGCAAAAGACACTATGAAGCAGAGGGACGCATAGACGGAGTGGAGACTCAAATCCAGTCATCGGAAGAGCTGCTAATGGAGCTAGCAAAACTTTAGATGCAATTTGAAACAAAGCTGCTGGATCTAGAGGGCCATTCACGGCGTGAGAATCTCAGAATATACTGCGAGAAGGAAGGGGAAGAGGACACATTTCCATCTGTTGAAAACTTTGTGGAGACTATGTTGGTAAGAACACTGAGTCTCCTTTCTCCCCCCACATTGGGGATTGAAAGAGCACACCGTGCCGTCGCCGAGAGACCCCCTGATGGGGCACCGCCTCGCTCATTTGTTGTCAAATTCTCGAGTTATCGTACTAAGGATGATATACTTAAGAAGGCTTGGCAGGCTAAAAGGCTGGATTTTCAAGGTACCAGGATACATCTAGACAACGAATATGCTCCGGAGGTGCAACGCAGAAGAAGAGAATATGCAGCAGCAAAGGCGGTGCTCAAGGAGAATAATATCCGTTTTCAATCGCCTTTTCTGGCGAGGCTGAGAGTGCACTACAGTGAAGGGGTGGTGACCTATAACACAGCACATGAGGCAACAACGGATATGGTGATGAGAGGATTGTCGGTAGATGTTGTGAAGAACCGAGGTACTCTTTTGGATCAGATAAGGCGACAATCCTGGCAAACAAGCGCAAAGAAGAAGAAACTGGGAAACACGATCCAAAAGCAGGGCTTCAAGGAGCAGCTTCAGGCTTTCAGACATCAGGATGACTGTGGGTAAATGTGGGTAAATGGTTGTGGGCTGCTGTGATGGAGCATCATATTAGAGGTAGATTTAAAATCATAGAGCTTTAAGAGCAATTAAGATTAAAGACTTTGTTTTATAATTTTAACTTTCTAATGAGGGCATATAGAAGTACTTTCTAATGAGGGCATATAGAAGTAGACTAAAGTCATGTTATCTACACGTAAAGTGAATTGGACTCTACAGACCATGGTATTTTCGGACTGCGGGCTGAAGAGGACACTCTTCCACAAGTTGGCAGAAGAGCCTTTCCCTCAATCACAGTTAATATAGGGTTCATGTTTTTGGAAGTCAACATGATTATATGTTCTTATTTAATAATGTTCTTTTACATACATGTTCTTTGTTCAGCTTTGTTTTTGTTCCTTAGGGGTGTACTTTTTAATTTGTTGTTATGTACTGAGGTAAAAAAAAAATGATACAATGTTTGTACAATGTAAATGGCTTGGGGAATCACATGAAAAGAAGTAAAATTATGTCTAAACTAAAAAGAGAAGGGATAGAGGTTGCCCTTTTACAGGAAACCCACTTATCGCAGTCAGAGCATGGAAAACTTAAGAAATGGAAATTTAGCCAGTACTCATCTTCTTGTACTCAGGGATCTAAAAGGGGTGTGGTAATTTTAATATCAAGCAAGTTAAATTTTGAATGCACTCGAGAGAGAGAGAAGGGATAAGGATGGGAGATTTGTGCTAGTGAAGGGATACTTAGAGGGCATACTGATTACTTTTATAAATGTATATGCTCCCCCAGGATCAGAGTTAAATTTCTTTAAACAAGTTTTTGAATTGATTACTGTAGAGGCACAAGGCATTGTAATTTTGGGAGGGGATTTGAATGTACGACTTTGTCCATCCTTAGATTCATCAAACCTACACGCCCCGGGATTAAACAAAATAACAAAAAATATTAAACTAGTTTTAAAGGACTTAGGGCTTATAGACATTTGGAGAGAGCTAAACCCGACAAGAAAAGACTATACATTTTTCTCTCATCCACATTCATTTTACTCTAAACTGGACTATTTTTTTATGTTTCAAAAGGACTTCAACCTTGTGGTAAATTGTAGGATAGGAGTGATGGACTTATCGGACCATGCCCCAGTATTTAGAAGTAGTACTGGGAAATGAAAGGAAAGACACAACATGGAAACTAAATACAAGTATTTTACGTCCCATGAAAGAGCAAATTAGACAAGATATAACAAATTATCTAGCCAAAAACGATAATGATGAAGTCTCCCCGAATATTTTATGGAATGCTTTGAAAGCAGTCCTGCGAGGGAAGCTAATAAGTTATAGCACCAACCTAAAGAAGAGGAGAAATGAGCAATTAAAGAAACTTCAAGAACAACTACGAGTTTTGGAGGAGGCCCATAAAATAGGTGTAAATACAAATCTGGAATTAGAAAAACAAAAGAGGAAAAATGAAATTAATGAAATTTTCTCATGTGAAATCCAAAAAAACATGGTATTCCTACAACAAAGACATTATGAGGCTGGAGGAAAATCGGCTAAACTATTGGCTTATAAATTAAAAAAACAATTACAAAATACAATTCACAAAATAAAGGATCCCCAAACAAATAGCATACTCTACAAATTGGAAGATATTCAGCTAGCCTTTTTAACATTTTACAAGAGCTATATACTAGATCGGAAATAGATGAGAAATGTATGATATCCTTCCTCGATTCACTTGACTTACCAAAAGTGAGTGAAAATCAAAATACAACTTTGAATTAAGGAAATATCCGAACTTGAAATTAAAAAAGCCATTTCAAACTTAAAACCAAATAAAGCCCAAGGACCTGATGGGTTTCCATCAGAATGGTACAAGGAAATGAAAGATTTATTGATTCTTTAATGATTTATTGATTCTTTAATGAAAATAACATTCAATTATATTTTAAAGTCCGGGGTAATCCCCCCTTCTTGGAGTGAGGCAACTATTTCCCTAATAGCCAAAAAGGGAAAGGATAGGCTTGATTGCAGAAATTACTGTCCTATTAGTGTCCTCAATCAAGATTATAAGATATTCACATACATTCTTGCTAAAAGAATTGAAGATATTCTTGTTTGGATAATTATACTCAACAAAAATATAAACGCAACACTTTTGGTTTTGCTCCCATTTTGTATGAGATGAACTCAAAGATCTAAAACTTTTTCCACATACACAATATCACCATTTCCCTCAAATATTGTTCACAAACCAGACGAAATCTGTGATAGTGAGCACTTCTCCTTTGCTGAGATAATCCATCCCACCTCACAGGTGTGCCATACCAAGATGCTGATTAGACACCATGATTAGTGCACAGGCGTGCCTTAGACTGCCCACAACAAAAGGCCACTCTGAAAGGTGCAGTTTTGTTTTATTGGGGGGGGATACCAGTCAGTATCTGGTGTGACCACCATTTGCCTCATGCAGTGCAACACATCTCCTTCGCATCATCCGTGAAGAGAACACCTCTCCAACGTGCCAAACGCCAGCGAATGTGAGCATTTGACCACTCAAGTTGGTTATGACGACGAACCGGAGTCAGGTCGAGATCCCGATGAGGACGACGAGCATGCAGATGAGCTTCCCTGAGACAGTTTCTGACAGTTTGTGCAGAAATTCTTTGGTTATGCAAACTGATTGTTCCAGCAGCTGTCCGAGTGGCTGGTCTCAGACGATCTTGGAGGTGAACATGCTGGATGTGGAGGTCCTGGGCTGGTGTGGTTACACGTGGTCTGCGGTTGTGAGGCTGGTTGGATGTACTGCCAAATTCTCTGAAACGCCTTTGGAGACGGCTTATGGTAGAGAAATGAACATTCAATACACAAGCAACAGCTCTGGTTGACATTCCTGCTGTCAGCATGCCAATTGCACGCTCCCTCAAATCTTGCGACATCTGTGGCATTGTGCTGTGTGATAAAACTGCACCTTTCAGAGTGGCCTTTTATTGTGGGCAGTCTAAGGCACGCCTGTGCACTAATCATGGTGTCTAATCAGCATCTTGATATGGCACACCTGTGAGGTGGGATGGATTATCTCAGCAAAGGAGAAGTGCTCACTATCACAGATTTCGTCTGGTTTGTGAACAATATTTGAGGGAAATGGTGATATTGTGTATGTGGAAAAAGTTTTAGATCTTTGAGTTCATCTCATACAAAATGGGAGCAAAACCAAAAGTGTTGCGTTTATATTTTTGTTGAGTGTAGTTTAGATCAGACTGGTTTCATTAAGCAGAGACAGACACAGGACAATATTCACAGAACATTACATATCATGTAGTTAAAATTAAATAAATAAAATAAATATAAATATAAATAAATAAATAAATAAAATTCAGATGGTTCTTATGAGTTTGGATGCCGAAAAGACTTTTGATCGGGTTAATTGGGAATTCTTGTACAAAGTCTTGGGGAAGTTCGGATTTCACCATTTGTTTATTATGGCTATCCAAGCTTTGTATACATGCCCAAGGGCAAGGATTAAAGTTAACGGGGCGCTTTCAAAATCATTTAAACTACAGAGAGGGACTCGCCAGGGCTGGTTGTTGAGCCCTTTACTCTTTGCTCTTTTATAGAGGCCCTGAGCGAAGGTGTTACTCAAAGTACTAATATTTCCGGAGTCAAGATTCTGGGGCGTGAACATAAGCTCTCTTTGTTTGCCGATGACGTTCTGATTTATTTGACAAATCCAAATACCGCTTTCCCTAAGCTATTATCATTTCTAGAGACCTTTAGTCTAAAGCTAATTTGAACTGGGAGCAGGTTGAGTATCTTGGCGTAAATATCGCTAAAGATCTTTCAAAGTTATATGATGTAAATTTTAAACCTCTGTGCCATGAAATAAATGAGGATATTAATAGATGGAATTTAATACCAATCTTAAGCTTTGATTCGCGCATTGATATGGTCAAAATGAATATTTTGCCTAGGATGCTTTATATGTTCCAAACACTTCCAGTTGAAATAACTGATAAACAATTTCAAGAGTGGGACAATTTAATTTCCAGGTTTATATGGCAAGGGGAAAGACCACGATTTAAGTATCAAACTATGCAGCTGGCGAAGGATAAAGGGGAGCTGGCACTGCCATGTATGAAAGATTATTATCTTTCAGCTCAACTTAAGACTCTGGTGTGTTGGTGTAATGCGGATTACCAAGCGAGATGGAAAGAAATAGAAATAGCCACCTCAAGTGATTTTCCAATTCAGGCATGTTTAGGGGACAAGACACTTATTAAAAAACCAATTGAACAGGGAAATAAGTGGATTAACCTGCCATTGAAACTTTGGGTACATTTTATTAACAGGAATGATTGGAAGGAAGAGGCCAGGATCTTAAGATGGAGCACTTATGACCTTGATTTCATGCCCAATAAGTTGGATTTGAGATACAAAGATTGGGCAGAACAAGGCCTAACAGCTTATTGTACTTTTTATGATAAGGGAACTCCGAGGGATTTCCACTCAATGAAAGTTAAATATCACTTGAGTAATACGGATTTTTTCCGGTTTCTTCAAGTCCGGCATCATCTATATCAGTGATTTTCAACCTTTTTTGAGCCGCGGCACCCTTTTTATACACTCAACAAAAATATAAATGCAACACTTTTGGTTTTGCTCCCATTTTGTATGAGATCAACTCAAAGATCTAAAACTTTTTCCACATACACAATATCACCATTTCCCTAAAATATTGTTCACAAACCAGTCTAAATCTGTGATAGTGAGCACTTCTCCTTTGCTGAAATAATCCATCCCACCTCACAGGTGTGCCATACCAAGATGCTGATTACACACCATGATTAGTGCACAGGTGTGCCTTAGACTGCCCACAATAAAAGGCCACTCTGAAAGGTGCAGTTTTGTTTTATTGGGGGGGATACCAGTCAGTATCTGGTGTGACCACCATTTGCCTCATGCAGTGCAACACATCTCCTTCGCATAGAGTTGATCAGGTTGTCAATTGTGGCCTGTGGAATGTTGGTCCACTCCTCTTCAATGGCTGTGCGAAGTTGCTGGATATTGGCAGGAACTGGTACACGCTGTCGTATACGCCGGTCCAGAGCATCCCAAACATGCTCAATGGGTGACATGTCCGGTGAGTATGCCGGCCATGCAAGAACTGGGACATTTTCAGCTTCCAAGAATTGTGTACAGATCCTTGCAACATGGGGCCGTGCATTATCCTGCTGCAACATGAGGCGATGGTCTTGGATGTATGGCACAACAATGGGCCTCAGGATCTCGTCACGGTATCTCTGTGCATTCAGAATGCCATCAATAAAATGCACCTGTGTTCTTCGTCCATAACAGACGCCTGCCCATACCATAACCCCACTGCCACCATGGGCCACTCGATCCACAACACTGACATCAGAAAACTGCTCACCCACATGACACCACACACGCTGTCTGCCATCTGCCCTGAACAGTGTGAACCGGGATTCATCCGTGAAGAGAACACCTCTCCAACGTGCCAAACGCCAGTGAATGTGAGCATTTGCCCACTCAAGTCGGTTACGACGATGAACTGGAGTCAGGTCGAGACCCCGATGAGGACGACGAGCATGCAGATGAGCTTCCCTGAGACGGTTTCTGACAGTTTGTGCAGAAATTCTTTGGTTATGCAAACCGATTGTTTCAGCAGCTGTCCGAGTGGCTGGTCTCAGACGATCTTGGAGGTGAACATGCTGGATGTGGAGGTCCTGGGCTGGTGTGGTTACACGTGGTCTGCGGTTGTGAGGCTGGTTGGATGTACTGCCAAATTCTCTGAAACGCCTTTGGAGACGGCTTATGGTAGAGAAATGAACATTCAATACACAAGCAACAGCTCTGGTTGACATTCCTGCTGTCAGCATGCCAACTGCACGCTCCCTCAAATCTTGCGACATCTGTGGCATTGTGCTGTGTGATAAAACTGCACCTTTCAGAGTGGCCTTTTATTGTGGGCAGTCTAAGGCACACCTGTGCACTAATCATGGTGTCTAATCAGCATCTTGATATGGCACACCTGTGAGGTGGGATGGATTATCTCAGCAAAGGAGAAGTGCTCACTATCACAGATTTAGACTGGTTTGTGAACAATATTTGAGGGAAATGGTGATATTGTGTATGTGGAAAAAGTTTTAGATCTTTGAGTTCATCTCTTACAAAATGGGAGCAAAACCAAAAGTGTTGCGTTTATATTTTTGTTGAGTGTATTTACAAAATCCTGCGGCACACCACCAACCAAAATAATAATATAATGCTATTACCTCTGGTTTTGCGCAAAACCAAATTATCGCAATAGAAAATCGATACAGAAGACACCGCATTTCGAAAATCCTCAAGCATTTTGCGCTGTGATCTCAAGTAGGGCTGTCACGATTAGGATTGACGAATATATTGTCTATTTTTTTCTTTTTTTTTCCCCTTCTTTATATTCTACTATTGTAGTATAATTACACAACTCTGGAAGAACGTTTGGCTTCTGTGAAACTGGGAATGGTGCAACATTTTTATTTTTATCTTCATTTTACATACAGTCCCAACTTTTTCTGATTTATGGTTGTTTCTGTTGCATTTCTGAAATTGTTTCTCCTCATCAGTCATGTTTTGTGCTTAAATACTACATTAAGCTTAAGATTGAACAAATAAATACCTTTGGAAAATAACAGCTGTTAAAGTTCAGAGTTCTCACCTGCTTTTTGTGATCTGTGCGTCTGAACATTGGGTGTTTTTGTGTTTGTGTTTTGTGTGTTTTTTTCTCAGTTCATTCATATATTCTCATTTTTTAAATATGTTTTTAAAGATATTTGACCGTTTATTTCATCTCATGATCTCATAAATTCAGCATACGACGCGCACATGGTGTGAACAGGACGGTAACGGCAGAATCACACCTTTAGAGAAAGTTCAGAGAGAAGTAAAGGCAGCTTTACGTTTCCGTTTTGTTAACGTTCACTTGGGTTAAAATCCTCTCTCTGCTCCACGCTCGCTGCGCACTGAACGTGTCGCGCCTGCATTCAGGAATCTCCCTCACCCACCCCCTCCCTCGCAGTCTGCAGCCTGTTAATTCCGCGCACGCGCACACAGGCACACACACCGACAGCTCCGCATTTTAGACGGCTTTTGAAGAAGACGGCACTGTTTTAATCGGCCGTCAGCCTCCTTGTTATTGTCCCGCCTTAAGACGAGAGTGAGGCTGCAGCACGTTTGACATCAGATTCTGAGTCGTTTTATGCTTTGTGGATAAAATAAATAATTCACGGTAATCGCGAATATGAAAAATAATCGCGAATATGAAAAATACCCACGGCACCCCTGACGATCGATCACGGCACCCTAGGGTGCCGCGGCACCCCGGTTGAGAATCACTGATCTATATTACTTTATACCGAAGAGAAAAGATATTTTTGATCTAGCTGTAAAAAAAATACTTGTGAAGGCATACCATGCAGATCCTGGCCTCAAACTAATTTCAAGGCTATACAAGGACCTACAGGAGGTAAAAAGTGTGAATACAATCTGTATTAAACAAAAATGGGAAAGGGAATCAAATATGGTAATCACAAATGATATTTGGTTTCTGCAATATGCATTTCAGTGGAAAATCTCTAGCTCTAATACATGGAGGTGTTTTGGCTGGAAGAGTCTTTGTAGATTTTTTTATCACACCTGCACAAAGTAAACATTATTCCAACTCCTGGAGAAACTGCGGGACCCAAGGAGTGAAGCATTTTCATTTGTTCTGGTCTTGTCCTTTGATAAAAAAATTTGGGATTTCGATTCACTCTGAGCTAGAGACAATTTTTGGCATGCAACTCCCCTTTAACTGGATTGAACTCCTGTTTGGATGTTTGCACTCTAGACGTGGACAAAGAGACCAAGTGTTTATATGGTATTCTGAGTTTGGCTGCCTGAAAGACTATCACTAAGAAATGGCTGAGGGCAAAGACCCCATCTTTAAATGATTGGCATGAGGTTGTCTATGGTTTGTTTGAAATGGAAAGAATTACATTTTCAAATAGACTTCAGTATGATACATTTGTTGAGATTTGGGGTAAATGGAAACAATATATTTTGTCAAGGCGTCCCGAGTTTATATGAACCTCTGCAGTGGTGGGCACACGTCCGATAATCCGATAACAGATAATTATCGAAGATGTTTTCTTTATCGGATTATCTTTTTAGATAACTTTAAAAACCATTATCGGACCAGTTATCTTCCGATTAATTTTTGTCCGATAACTTTTAAGCCGATAATCAAAATAAACAAAGCTGAACAGCGACAAGCATTTTTAAAATTAGTTTAGCACTCACCTGTTAAAAGTTTTGTAACAGACGCACAGCTATAACCTTTGCAAACAGAAGAGAGCCACTTGTATAAAAAGCATCTTAATCCTCTGCAGACAAAGGAGAAACAGCCTCAAAAGAAAAAAAAAACATTTCCTTTAACACCATACCAAACAAATTTTGGACAAGTTATTTAAAATTACTGTCATGTCTGAAGTTTTATTAAGTGAAAATATCAGATATATGTTTTAGTTTTAAAGTAATGTGCTAATTTTAAGGTTTTGTGAGCACATCCTGTGACCCGCAATGCATTTTGGGTAATCTCAGTACATCACGACAGGACAAATACATTTCAGACACTCTGTTCAGGCTCCACGGACAACAGCATTAAACTCTAGTGCCTAAAACTCTCTTGAATATATTCTCTGCGTTTATAGATGTTGGTTTTATTTGCGTTTGTTAAATTCCACTCATTTTAAATGTAGCAGACAGGGATTACTGTATCTGGAATTTTGTTTTCAAGGCCTCTACTGCCATCTACTGGTCAGTAGTGTTCACTAAGCGTGTGGGAACCAGTAGATAGCAGTGTTCTAGTTATTTTGACCCCGGTTATGTCAGATGATTGTCAAATGAACTTTTTGGCTTTGCAAATGGCTTTTTTTGTGTGCAGTGAATGTATACATTATACAAGTTTCACTTTTTAAATGGAATTACAACCTTTCTTTTTCAAATTCTTCCATTTTTTGCATCCAGCCTTATTTCCTTTAGAAATTTCCTTGACAAATAATATCAGTCTATTAGGACGTCAGGTTATGTGTTACACATATCATGTGTGTGTATATATTTTCCAACTTATTCCCATTGATGAAACTTTTCATTTTCTGCCTGAAAGCTTGTTAGATGAGTGTGTTCAGGGCTCCGTTTGTTTACAAAATACACACACGTTACAGACCTTGAAATCCAACAGCAGGGATTGATATTATCCAAAGATTTATGAACATAGAAATTAACGTGCTTACACTTTTCTCCGTTGTGAGATATAAAAGTGTCTTATTGTAGCGTTCGTGTGTATGTGCATTATAATGCAGCGCACGAGCGAAGTTACGATATTCTTCAGAACGACAACATACGCAACATGCATCCAGCAGCATACACGCTGCTGTCATAGACAACTGCCTGTAAAGTTTTTTGGCAAGTTATAACTTTCTAAACAGCGTAATTTGTAATGAAAGCAGCTTCATTTGTGCGGCTCTTTCGGCGGCATGTTTGTTTTTTCAGAGACAGCAGTAAGCTCCTCCTACCCCTCCAAACGGAGGGATTTGTAGCCCTTCGCCTTCCCCTCCGCCTCGGTCCAAAGACTCAGCCAGTGTTTAGCAGAGGCACTTTTACCCAGAATCCTTTGCGATCTGTCTGTTACGTGTCGACGCGAGTTGAGGAGTGGACCTGCGTCAGACAGAACCCAGCGCTAAAAATAACCAGAAAACGGTTCCAACAACAGAAACAATTTATTTTTCACCTGTGCATAATAATGTGTACAAAACTAAAAGAACGTCCTTCTGGTGGAGTGACTGTTGGCACGCTCTTAAGCGCCCAAAAGGATAGAAGCCCGGCGTTCCTGGACCCACTACCACCAGACAAACACCCCCCAGGTGGACACGACAAACTGACTCTCTGTGAAGCAAAGAAGAGGTGAGGTAAGTCAGCAGTTACAACAATATCCTTCAAAAGACACACGCTATCAGCAACGCATTCAGGTCTGTATTTTTTAACTTTATGCAAATGAGCAGCTTGTCACAACAAGTGGAGGTTCACTTATCCGCACGCCACAGCAGTGAGAAGCAAACTGCACAATTCTCATCACAATTCCAGTATACTGCATAACAAAACACCAAGTTACTATCAACAATTAGTCGAACACTTAATCACCTTTAATGTGTGCTGACAGCAAGTGTCCTCACCCTTCCTTGCTTCACGGGCTCGATGTGTCAAACCCAGGCGCGGTCCTCAGCGTCTCACAAATGGACATCACAAGGTCGAGTTCCCGGCAGTTCTGCTTGAATCACACATGCCTTAAATGCAGAACGCCATCCAATTATCTGCTTCAGCTGAAAGTCTTTAAGGTTGCATGTGAGCACCAGTCACAGGTGCTACACATGATGTTGATGAGGGTGAGGATTCTTCAGCCAGCACCTTCTCCACAAACAAATCAGCTCTCATGCCACCTGAAGAGCAAAGAAAAGAAAAGAACACCAAAATATCCAGCCACACCCCCCAACACACAACACTGTTTGTTACAAAACCTCAGAATTAGAATTAATATGTTATATTTTAACTTTGTACAAATGACATAATTGACATTAATGGAGTTATTCTATCGGTATTAATGTTATTTATAATCAAAACCATAAGTCAGCATGACTTTATTTTTCAAGACCTGCGCCTGACCGGAGTGTCGTAATTGATAGAGAGTTGGCTTTATGGCTGCTCTCGGGGTGCCTCTGTGCTGGGAGCTCTGTAGTAAACAAGAGCTTCCAGCAGGGGCAGAATGTTGAAAGAAAAGTGTGGTCTCATTGTTGGGGTCTGTTGTTTTTAATATTATTATAAGCTATTAATTTTGTTCTACTACTAGTTGTAGATGTGTCAGAGGTAATATTGGAATTTATCTGTTATCGGTTATCTGTAACTTCCGATACATTTTTGGGTGGTTTATTGTTTTATCTTTATCGAAGATAACTTTTCAGTTATCTGATTATCTGTTATCGAAGTTAATTTTTTGGTTATCTGTGCCCACCACTGAACCTCTGTAATATTTGTATTTTTGTATTTTTCAATGTGTTATTAGGTACACCCCTCACTTTTTGTTCCCATGATGCTTGTTTTATTTTTTGTTTTTATCTGTTAAAAATCGAATGTTTTGGTAAAACATTAAAAAAAAAAAAAAATCTGCGAAACTGCGAGGCCGCGAAAGGTGAACCACTGTACTGTACATTCAATTAAAGATTTATAAATTAATAAATTATTTCCAACATTTGAACAATTGAAACGTAAATATGATATTAACAACAAAGACTTTTTTAAATACCTACAAATGCGTAACTTTACAAAGACATTATTTCCCTCTTTTCCCAATCAACCACCGGAATACACTTTGAACAATGTACTGTTAAATGACCCACTCAAAAAAGGATCCATTACTAAAATATTCAACAACCTTTCACAGATGGAATGTACAACTACACTTGATCACATTAAAGATGCTTGGAGCAAAGACTTGGAAGTAGAAATTACAGAAGACCAGTGGATTGTGGATTGAAGCTCAAGAACGGGTCCATTCCTCTTCAACTTGTGTGAGACACAGTTTATGACAGTTTAAAATCCTTCATCGTTTACACCTGTCAAGACAAAGACTGTCTAGGATGTTCCCAGGAGTTGACGCTTCTTATGAATGCTGTGGTTACGCTCCGGCTACACTGTCACATACATTTTAGAACTGTCCCAACATCACACTATACTGGTCAAAGATAATAGACACTTTGTCTGAAATTTTAAAAATTAGACACCCAACAGATCCTGTAATGTCATTATTTGGAGTTGTTCCTACTCATCCTACTACATCTAAACAGTTTTTAAATGAATGTATTGTGTTTTGTGTTATTAGCCAAGCACCTAATCTTGTTTAGGTGCTTCACAGAGACGTGGTTGGATGAACATGGACCAGACTCGGTCATTAACATGGATGGCTTCACACTCATCCGCGAGGACAGGACGTTGGTGGAAAACGGGAAGAAAAGAGGAGGGGGGCTCGCCATTTATGTGAGTGAGAGATGGTGCAGCGCAGCTCATGTTCATGTGAAAGATCAGATCTGCTCCTCAGACGTGGAGCTACTCGCGGTGAGCATGAGGCCGTACTATCTCCCACGGGAGTTTGAAAGTGTGATTACTCTCTGCGCATATATTCCTCCCTCTGCAGACGCCACCGCTGTCTGTGAGCGGATCCCCCCCCTCTCTGTCTCTCTCTCTCTCTCTCACACACACACACACACACACACACACACACACACACACACACACACACACACACACACACACACACACACACACACACACACACACACACACACACACACACACACACACAGCGGGAAGCCTTCCAAACGTAAAATAAACCATAAATTTCTGAATGTATCATCAGCTTTGCAGACACGAGGAATTCTGGATTAATACTTAAGGATTTTGATGGAGATTTTTTTCCCTTTCAGTGGATAGAGATGCTGTGTTCAACAACGTTCTGCTGCACTCTGAGCTGTTGTTTCACAGCCTCACAGAAGACTGAAGCTGCTGTTTGTGGCTGATTTGATATGAAGAAAACGAGAAATATATTTATTATTTCTTTAACTGCTTGTTTAAAATTACAAAATAAAACAAAGCTACAACTCTGTAAGCTTGTAATACGATCGAAGTGTTACATTTTCAGCAACATTTCAGTTCATTTTTTGGAAAATCACTGCTGGGCGGCACAGCCAATTTGAACCAGAGAGCCTGGCGGAAATTTGCCACCCACTGTGGCTAAAACCTGCTCCTCAACTGCAGGGGACCTGCCGGGAAAACAGATGTGCGCCTTTGCTCACTAACATGCCAGATGAGGAGCAGATATTTCCACCAGAAGCAGGTCTGGTATTGAGAATTGTTGAATAGTATGATCTGGCTTTCCCTGTCCAATCTCTGTGGAGCAGGTACTGAGTTTGGAACTTTTCTGCCTGCCTCTGGGGACCAGATGAATCTCAGTTTCTCAAAACCTTCCATGCAGGATGCCATTAGAGAAAAAGATGTTCGTGCATGGTTGAAGCTGTTAAGACTATGAAAACCCAGAAGTTAGCACAAACTTAATGACAATTTGGTGAATCAGGTTGAAATTTTTGAAAAGCTGAAAAATTTCACTCCAATTAAAAAAAAAAAAAAAAAAAAAAAAAAAAAAAAAAAAAAAAAAAAAAAAAAAAAAAAAAAGCTGCTGATGACGGTCATAACAACTATGCAACTTGGGAATTCAAGGAACTGTGCATCCCACGTTTATTCAAAATAGACAAAGATGGATCAAGAAGTTACTACGATACTTCAAAACATGACTGATTTGCTATCTGGGATTAAACGGAAAGGAACTGCATTTGTGGGAAATTTCCCATAAACAACTTCAGTTCTTTATTTTATCCTGTTTACATCCAGATGACACAAAACATGATAAAATGCAAATGTTACACGAAGCCAGATGATCAGAGGACAATCTCTGCATTTTTTGTTTCGTCTTGGTGGGAACCACAGTCCGTGTGGGGTGCAGAAATCGCCTTGCTGTCTGGGGAGTAGGCATGCTAGCATCAGGAGGCAGGTGCACAGCTGACTCCATCAATGCTGTCTGCTGCGGGTTTGATCAGATAAGAAGCTAAGAACGATGAGGCCTCTGAGGAAGAAAACGGCTTTTAGGAAGAAAACGGCAGAACGGAATTCGACATTCTTTAGGTACCAAGACACACTTTGAGATTTTGGGGCTGGATAGCAGCGTACATCATTTCCATTCTTCTGTGTTTTAAAGGACATGTCAGGCTGAAATCATAACATTTCAGTGTTTCTGACAGCATTTCTTAAAGGAAAACATCTCGGCGCGCACTTGAATGAAATGCTGCTAACGTTAAAAACTGAACCACAGATTAATTACAAAGTTTACACAAGTGTGATGTCATGTTATGATGACTCTATTTTAAAGTAATAACTGTTCATTTTGATGCAGTCACGGTAAAAGGAGCCATTTTCCACTGTGCAAAAACGTAGTGCGTGTGCACATTACTCCGTTACAGAACAGTCTCACGTCAAGACAGACACTCAAAGTAAAATAAAAATAAACCCTACCAGCTCCACTGAGAAGAAGAAAATAAAAGCCTGAACAGTCATCCACTCCTGATTTCCAAAGTCCGCTCCACCAAAAAAAACAATGTCATGGAGACATACCGCGTGCACGCTCACAGCTTAGTTAAAATAGTGTCCAGCAGCGTCACCACACGTTAGAATCCAAAATCCGACAGACTGAAAAAAAAAAATTAAGTTTTGGGGTGAAGTGTGTCACCTCCTGTCTCTCTGTAAACCCAAACCTTTACTTTTGATTGAAAGCTCAGAAACTTCGTTATTGGATGAAGCAGTGTTCGTTTCACTGTCTGTCAGCCATCGGGATGTTTCTGCTTTTCCTAAAATGTACATCACACGCAGACAAATGCAGAGTAAAATGCAAGCAATAAGATGTTTTCCAGAATTGCACCTGCTGACTCGGGAGGAAAGCTCGACCTTTTGTTTTTCTATTGTCATTTTATTTTTTGACAATATAGAGGGGTGTCAAACTCTGAAGCGAATGACCCCAATGACCTGGTGATATTATGACTTGGGAAGTCAAACTTTTCACATTGAAAATGATGCAGCGGTAATGTGTAAAAAAAAAAAAAAAAACTTTCTGTAGATTCTTTTTTTCTTTCAAATACATTTATTGCACATTTGTAACATACAGTGTGTCAATGAAACACAAAATTTTAGATTAATTTAGCTAATCAACAATTCAACACAGAATCAGACCAGAAACAGAACTAAAAGATTTCCATTTTTGTCTTTGGGCTCAAACCCCTCCGTTTGGAGTGAATCTGGATGCACACCCCGTTTGGAGGGGTAGGAGGAGCTTACTGCTGTCTCCGAAAAAATAAACATGGCGTCGAAAGTGCCACACAAATAAAGCAGCTTTCATTACAAATTACACTGTTTAGAAAGTTATAACTTGCCAGAAAACTTTACAGGCAGTTGCCTATGACAGCAACGTGTCTGCTGCTGGATGCATGTTGCGTATATTGTCCTTCTGAAGAATATCGTAACGTCGCTCATGCGCTAGGTGTTATAATGCACATACACAGGAACGCTACGATAAGACACTTTTATATCTCACAATGGAGAAAATCATGATAAATGATAAGCATGTTAATTTGTATGTTCATAAATCTTTGTATAATATCAATCCCTGCTGTTCTGAGATCTGCTGTTCAGATCTGTAACACGTGTGTGTATTTTGTAAACAAACGGAGCTCTGAGTGCACTCGTCTCCTAATAAGCTTTCAGGCAGAAAATGAGAAGTTTCATCAATGGGAATATATCTACACACACATGTATATGTGTAACACATAACCTGACGTCCTAATAGACTGATTTTATTTGTCAAGCAAATTTCTAAAGGAAATGGGGCTGGATGCAAAAAAATGGGAGAATTTGAAAAAGAAATATTAACAGAACAAGATGCAGCCCAAAACATACATACAGGTGCTGGTGCTGGTCATATAATAAGAATATCATGGAAAAAGTTGATTTATTTCAGTAATTCCATTCAAAAAGTGAAACTTGTATAATGTATACATTCATTGCACACAGACTGATATATTTTGTGTTTGTTTTAAATAAATAAACAGTTTTCCTGTTTTATCATTAGTATTTTATATGATTGTGTGTCTTTTTTTATTCTTTTTATTTTTTTTATTGTGTTTTAATCTTATTTCATTTTATTCTGCTTTTAAATGATGTTTGTGAAGCACCTTGAGGCAATTAGTTGTGATTTGGGGCTATATAAATTAATAAATTATTATTATAAATGATTTTAATTAGTAATGAATTAATTACTAATCAATCAATTAATGATTAATCAAACAATATTAATTACTATTATTGATTAATTATTAGTATTATTATCATATAATTAATAGGTTACTAAATCATTTATTATTACTATTAATTATTAGTATTATAAATTACAAATTAATTGAATTAATTAACATGACGTGACTGCGATGCATCAAAGAAATCTGCGACTTCTATTTCTTTGCATTTACGCAGAAAGGCGAGAAAATAAAAAGAGCAAACAGGCTACTGCAACAAGTTGTATTTCGGTTGCCATGTTAACAAACAGTGAAAACGGCAGTTTGAGACGGGCAGTTTTTTTTCTCCTAAAGCGGAGGGGTGTCTCAATTCATAGGGCTAGAGGCGTACCCCTTCACCTTACCCCTTGTTTTAAAGGGGTAGGTGTAGGGTAGGGCCAAGGGGAAGGGGAAGGGGTACAAAAGAGAATTGAGATTGGGGGAAAATGTCTTTAAACAGCGTCTTTGTCCTTCTCAGCAGATTGTTCAGACACATGGACACAGCAGTGTGCACGTCACACCCAAACCCAAACTGGTTTTAAATGTTTCCAACAGATCTTTATTTGTTTGCTTGTTTGTTTTGGCACAGCTGGTGAAGAGGGCTCACTGTGCATGAAGGCTGATGGAACGAATCACTGATTTCTCAAACTCGCGGAGCTGAGAAACGTGACTAGACCATGTTCTGTTTTCACCCCCCGTGTGACTATTAAATCAGAAAACAAGACGTGCTTCTTACCATTTCAAATAGTGCATCCTCCGTCTGCGGCATGGCATTTCCTTCACTCACCTCGATGTCTGACCGCGGTGCACTCACCTGTAAAACATAGCACAAACTACTCAAGAGGAAAAGAGTCAACAAAGGAAGACTTCAGCCAAACTGAATCCTCTGAGGAGTCGACATCACACGTAAACCTTGAAATCACGGCTGCTGAAGTGCCCAACCAAGTCAATTTTGGACTGTCATTGTAAAAACAAAAAAAAAAGCAATACAAAGCAACAGCTAGCAGGTGGAAGTCAACACGCCAGTGATGGGCGACGCTCAGCCGACACCACGAGGCAGAAGACGGGCGACGCTCAGCCGACACCACGAGGCAGAAGACGGGCGACGCTCAGCCGACACCACGAGGCAGAAGACGGGTGACACGCAGCTGACACCATACGGGGGACACACAGCCGACACCACGAGGCAGAAGACGGGCGACGCTCAGCCGACACCACAAGGCAGAAGACGGGCGACGCTCAGCTGACACCATACGGGGGACACACAGCCGACACCACGAGGCAGAAGACGGGCGACGCTCAGCTGACACCATACGGGGGACACACAGCCGACACCACGAGGCAGAAGACGGGCGACGCTCAGCCGACACCATACGGGGGACACACAGCCGACACCACGAGGCAGAAGACGGGCGACGCTCAGCTGACACCACGAGGCAGAAGACGGGCGACGCTCAGCTGACACCATACGGGGGACACACAGCCGACACCACGAGGCAGAAGACGGGCGACGCTCAGCTGACACCATACGGGGGACACACAGCCGACACCACGAGGCAGAAGACGGGCGACGCTCAGCCGACACCACGAGGCAGAAGACGGGCGACGCTCAGCTGACACCATACGGGGGACACACAGCCGACACCACAAGGCAGAAGATGGGCGACACTCAGCTGACACCACCAGAAGGATAGTCGTCTCAGTAAGCTAATTGGCTACTTAGTCACTAACATTAACATCTATAGTGAGCTACTTGTATTGAGAGCTGTAACGATGATTTCATTAGCCTTAGCACACACGGTATGTGTTTCCTGTAATGTTATCACAGCAGAGAGAATACTGACCCACTTTTCGTCAAAAAAGTGACAGCTGCCAATCAGAATCGACTACGTCACTAAGCCCCGCCCCCTCTATGACGTCACAGCCCATCAGAATTGATGACATCACTATGTCCCGCCCCTAAACCCCTCCCCTAGTCCCACCTCCAAGCCCCGCCCCTTATGACGTCACAGCCAATCATAATCAATGATGTCACTATGTCCCACCCCTAGTCCCGCCTCCGAGCCCCCGCCCCCTTATGACGTCACATCCAATCAGAGTCGATGACGTCAGTATGTCCCGCCCCTAAGCCCCGCCCCCGGCTCCTCCCCTAGTTCCGCCCCTGGCTCCTCCCCTAGCCCCACCCCCAAGCTCCTCCCCTAACCCCACCCAAGCACCGCCTCCAAGCCATACCTCCCCTCCCACCCAGGGTCTAATATTTTAATGTCATTTTATTTCATGAATTAAAGAATGATTAAAAATACCTAGATCTTTTTAATGTATTAAAGAATTAACTAATTCTGAAATAATTAAACATAAATCAGTGTCTATTATTTAATGCCCCTTTAATATTTTTAATTCTTAAATTATTACGTTTCCTTTTCTGTTTTTTAATTCGTAAATTAAAGAAGGGAAACAAATAGCCGTCTCTCGGCTGTAAGTCTTTGCAGCAAGACGGTCAAATACCCACGCATAGAGCTGCTCGCGGAAACATGACCCCACGGCTGTAAAACCTGTTGCAGACGCTAACTGTGTGTGTGCGTGTGTGTGTGTGTGTGCGTGTGTGTGGCGGGACACCCGCTGAGCGGAGATGCTGCCCCGAGGTGATGAAACCCGAACAATCAACAAAGCTCCTTATCACTCACGCCAAAGGATGTTTTAGAGCAAAAGGTGCCAGTAAGTGTTTTTCACAAAAACCTCGTTTGAAAAACAATTTACCCTTTTCAACAATATTATAGGAAAGAACACAGACTGTATAAGGTTTAGAATATGTGCTTTATTACATTCATTAGTCACGCACAGAGAAAAAAGCAATTGTTCATGTTTATTAAACACAGCATACGTTAAGAGAAAAGGTACTTGTTCCAGTTCATGGTTATTAAACACAAATTTGGTCCACTTACATGAAGAAAAAAGCATACGTCCATGTTTATTAAAGGGTAACCATCAGGCTGTCGTGGTAAATTAGCTGATAGATGATTATTATGTCTCCAGCTGCGTATAATAAACTCAAGTCTGCTCAAAGCCACTTTTTTAAGGCAACAAGTTCGCATATTTTTTTTGTAAAGTCAACTTATTATATTTTACACATTTTGGGATTCAAACATCAAATCCTTATCTCAACACTTCACGGTAACGTTCACATGCCAGCAGCTTGGATGTTAAGTCCTAAATCTAAACATTTTCTTTGCTCACTTGTATCACTGCAGGTTCCTGCTTTACCACCTCATTCTGACCAAGAAACATCTGAAGTGGGTCAAAAAATAACTGAAACTGTTCTTGAAAGCAGCTTTCTCCTGGTTAGTTTTTAATACACCCTGAAGACATCAAGATTCTCTGATCAGATTTCTTGGGAGAGTTTCCAAAAGGGAGACATCTATTGTTTTAATATGAAAATCAGCCATCACCATTTTATGTCAAGTGTTCCCTGAAAATCACAGATAACTGAATGACGGAGAACTGAAGCAACAACTTTGAAGTTTCAAATAAAACAGGGTTCATCAGCATTTTCTGGTTTATCAGAATCTGAATCAGAACAGCTTTTAATGGCCAAGTATCCACAGAATACATGGAATTTGACTTTGGTTTGAGCCGCACTCTCTCTGTACACTGTAAATGCATCCAAACATACAAACAAATTAAGTTAACCAGACTCAGTTTTCAAGCTGTAGCTTCAAGAAAATTAAGTTGACCTGAATATGATGAATGAACAAAACTATTTTGAGAATTAAGCCGTCACTTGCTGGATGTTCACAGTAAATACATTACTGTAATTTAATTTTTTCAGTACAGCAAAATAAACAAGTTACTGTAATCTAGATTTAATTTTTTCAGTACAGCAAAATAAACAAGTTTCTGTAATCTAGATTAATTTTTTTCAGTACAGCAAAATAAACAAGTTACTGTAATCTAGATTTAATTTTTTCAGTACAGCAAAATAAACAAGTTACTGTAATCTAGATTAAATTTTTTCAGTACAGCAAAATAAACAGGTTTCTGTAATCTAGATTTAATTTTTTCAGTACAGCAAAATAAACAAGTTACTGTAATCTAGATTTAATTTTTTCAGTACAGCAAAATAAACAAGTTACTGTAATCTAGATTTAATTTTTTCAGTACAGCAAAATAAACAAGTTACTGTAATCTAGATTTAATTTTTTCAGTACAGCAAAATAAACAGGTTTCTGTAATCTAGATTTAATTTTTTCAGTACAGCAAAATAAACAAGTTACTGTAATCTAGATTTAATTTTTTCAGTACAGCAAAATAAACAAGTTACTGTAATCTAGATTTAATTTTTTCAGTACAGCAAAATAAACAGGTTTCTGTAATCTAGATTTAATTTTTTCAGTACAGCAAAATAAACAAGTTTCTGTAATCTAGATTTAATTTTTTCAGTACAGCAAAATAAACAAGTTACTGTAATCTAGATTTAATTTTTTCAGTACAGCAAAATAAACAAGTTACTGTAATCTAGATTTAATTTTTTCAGTACAGCAAAATAAACAGGTTTCTGTAATCTAGATTTAATTTTTTCAGTACAGCAAAATAAACAAGTTACTGTAATCTAGATTTAATTTTTTCAGTACAGCAAAATAAACAAGTTACTGTAATCTAGATTTATTTTTTTCAGTACAGCAAAATAAACAAGTTACTGTAATCTAGATGAGGGTAAGAGTTCTAATGTTAAAACTCGCTGTTGTTACTCTGCTGTTTTATGATTTGTAAAAAGCTGCACCAGGCACTTGAAAGTTGCACATTTCCGACCAATTCTGTCAAAAACATTAACAGCCTGTGAGCCGACACACTGCTGTCAGTGTGACAAGAGGAAAGTGTGTCATGTAGAATCTGTGCATTTGTTCAGAGCGTATAATTATAAATCTCAAGTCGTTTTAACGTGAATAAAGATTTAAATGCGGTTGTTTTGCAGAAGTTCCACTGAAAACACACAGAAGCTGTAATTTTTACAATTCACACGCCGTATCTTTGATAGAAACAGTCGGTGGTCATTTATTGAGAAATCTAACTGGCGGAGGGTTTTACGCTTTAAACGCTTATTTGGTTGTGAAAAGCTCCACAAAAACTTCTACTTTTCGAGCTGATGCTGACTGTTTGCATAAATTTTTGGCTGAGTGGGGAAACGTCTGACATTATATAGCCAATATGTTTTTTTTCTTACTTTACGGACCTTTAAAAACTTTAGTCATATTACTAAATCATTGTTTTTCTTTTTTCTTACCTCATGAAGGCGACTCTCTCTCCGGCTCCCCGTGTCGTCTAATAACCCTCTGGGCTTCATTTGTATTCTTCTTCTCGTTAAACCAGAATAAACTTTTTATGCATCGCAATTATTCTCTCTCAAAAACATTCATTAATACCAGTCCAAAATATCCTCGAACCTCCGGGCATCTTGCAGGAGCGACGGTCACGTCTCGCCACAAACTGAAAGAAAAGATGCGACTTATTAAATATTTAGCCTACACTTTAAAAAAAAAACGTCATGATGTGATTTTTTCTTCTTACCGTGTAACACGAGTCCGTCCCCGCGGCGCCCTGTTGACGGTTCGACAGACCTCCGTCGGTTAGAACACACCAGCTCCGCGTTATTAACCTGTATTTTTAATATAAATGAGATTTCAGAGGGTTTACTATCTCTGCTGCTGTGTCTGGGGGAAAAAACTTGATTAAACAGCGTTAAATAAACTGCTAACAGAATATCCACAAACTGTAACACAGACCATACTTATTAATGAAATATTTACACTTTAAAAAGTTATGAGCTGATTTTCTTACGTCATAAAGGAGAGTCTGTCCCTGGCCTGTCGTGTCTCTAAATGATCCTCTGGGGTTAATTTGTCAGGCCGAATTCTTCTGCTCCATCAGAATAAACTTTTCTCACCGTGGGGCTCTATATCTAACAAAAAACATCATTTAAAAAATGTTTACCGCCGAGGATCTTTTTTTAAAAAAAAAACAGAAGCATTTCTATCAAAAGATTACTTAATTCACTTGCCGTGAAAGACTTTCGCACTCTGAAGAAAAAGAAAACTTCATTCCGAGAGAATGAACGTCTGCTCCGGTCAGCGGCTGGAATGAAGGAAAAACACTGCAGCAGGAGGCGGGACAGAAAACTGGACCAGCCTCCAAAACAAGCTCATTACCCACAGGTATCAGGTTTTATGGTGGACCCAAAAAACACACGTAATCATCGATCAGGGGATTTAACCTGACACCTCGGACCGAGGGACACAGCAGGACCTCATAAAAATATTGCTTCAAACGGGATCTGTGACGCTGGCCCGGTTTGTCAAAAGAGGTGCGACCTTTTGCGCTAAACACCCCAAATACACACACACAGGCACACACTTTTAAGAGCAAATATCCCCAGACCCGCGCGTGTAGTGGTCCCATACTATGAACAAAAGTGGATGGATAGCAAAGTCATGACGGATAATACAGAAATAGTGGACCTTTTAATAGTTGCACTAAAAGAATAAAACGCTACTCACAGGAGAATTAGTTTTCCCAGCTTCAGCCTGTCTTATTCCAGACATGTCAGAAACCACATGAACAAAACATCTACATATCTTTAACACCAAAGAGATTTAAATATATCCGTACATACATATTTACATACTCATATTTTTTCCCATTTCTATTTCCATGTTTCCTTTTTGTGAATATTTACAAATAAAATAAAGGTCACTGCGTGTATTAAATATATATCAGCGCCACCGGGGTGTCGTACCAAGATGTGCTGTCTTTATACACCGAAAATACTATCGCAAACCATGATCTGGTTTCTGATTTTGTGAAAAGATATCGTAATTGCCTTAAGAAAAGGGGTAATACCTCCTGTATCCAGCTACAAGGACCTTCGCACACTTTTAAATGCTGTGACAGCTTGTGTTAACCTTTGATCCTAATTTTTTTTTTTTTTTTTTTTTCACGTGAAAATGTAACCCCTGTCTTGGGACAACCTCCCGATCATACCTTTTAAAGTTTTATCACGTTTGCACGCTTTAAAACATTGTTATTAAGTACAGAAAGAAGTGTTAATCTTTGATCCTAAATTTTTTAAAAAAAATTTTCACCTGAAAATGGGTTGGATGTGTGAGAGCGGCCTTCCGATCATACCTTTAAAGTTTTACCGCGTTTGGATAATTTAAAACGTCGTTATTAAGCGCAGAAAGAAGCGTTGACCTTTGACCTTGAATTTTTTATGCGCATTTTTTTGTGAAAAAATGCTTCTGGTGTGTTGAGAACGCTCTCCCGATCATACCTTTAAAGTTTTACCGCGTTTGTACGCGTTTAAAAATTGTCACGGCTCGTGTTAATCTTTGATCCTAAAATTTTTTAATGTTTTTTTCGCCTGAAAACGGACCGGATGTGTTGAGAGCGGCCTCCCGATCATACCTTTAAAGTTTTACCGCGTGTGGACGCGTTTAAAAATTGTCACGGCTCGTGTTAATCTTTGATCCTAAAATTTTTTAATGTTTTTTTTGCCTGAAAACGGACCGGATGTGTTGAGCGGCCTCCCGATCATACCTTTAAAGTTTTATCGCGTATGCACGCGTTTAAATATTGTCCCTCACATAAAACATGTTCAAGCTAAAATATCTAAAAATATTTCTAGTACCCTCAACAAAGCAAAAATATTTATTGAAATACAAAGCTCTACATATTTTATATCATTCACTTGTTTCGCCATATCTGAATTACTGCGTGGAAGTTTGAGGCAACATTTACAAATCCTCACTTCGACCATTACCTTTATGATACCTTGTCAGTATTCATGACAGCCAATTAAGCAGTGTCTTTACTATAACCTTGATTAGCAATTTTAATGTGTATTCTTTATTCTATACAACATATAGCCTATTGAAATGATGTAGTTAACTAAGGTGCAGCAATACAAATTCTATGGAAAAGAAGAGACTTACATGATTAATTATAACATTTATTAAAATAAGGGATTACTTTCATCAATCAGCAACTCCGTCACTACATAAACGGAAAGTTCACCCCTTAAAAGTCAAAATTCAGCCAAAAGAGGGGCACCTATTCTCGTTTTGAGCTTCTCACAAACCTTCATGCGCTGCGTCTCCTGGAACTCACCGTGGAAGAATATGAAGAGCTATTGTGGAATACTTTCGAGCAAAACTGCTGACAAAGATGTTCAGATGGTTCTCGCAGGATGCTAAGGTGACACTCCATGTGGTCCGGCTGCTGATGGTCTATTTCAGAGAGCCCACGGATGGACTTGTCCTTCTTGCAGACATAAGTTTGTTCCTCTTCTTTCTTAAATTTTTATTGCATTGAATAATATTTTCACAACATGTATATATTTTCTGTACCCTATAGTCATCTTCCATAGGCTGACATCGAGAAGACCCTCACCCTGCCCATGATCTAATAACACTGCTTGGTATTTGGTGAATTCGCGCATTCGCATCAGATGAGCCGAAGTTATAGTCATCCCAGCAAAGCATGAATGTTAACCCGATTAGAGATATTTTCAAGATGCTTTCTGAAATAACTCCAATTTCATATTTCAGATGGTACAGAGCGTGTAACTGTGACGCTGTAATTTCAGTGTACTACAGTACCAAGAGGAGGCTGCCAGCACACTTGAATTCATTCAAAAGTAAGCCTCTTCTTCTCCAATTGACCTATTCACAGCAGTCATTTTAACATTAAATTGTATGGTCAACTCTCTCGTGGTGCTGTAATGACATAAATTGAAATGAAATTAACGATAGAAGGTTCACTTCTTCTATAAACAACAACCCTCTTTTGGAGTGACAAGATTAGGAATGAACATATCAGAGGGACGGCTCAGGTGGGACGGTTTGGAGACAGAGTCAGAGAGGCGAGATTGTGATGGTTTGGACGTGCAGAGGAGGGACCCATAGGGAGAAGGATGCTGAGGATGGAGCCACCAGGCAGGAGGAAACGAGGGAGGGCAGAGAGGAGGTTCATGGATGTGCTGAGGGAGGACATGCGGGTGGTTGGTGTGACAGAGGACAGGGTGAGAAGGAAACGATTGATCTGCTGTGGCGACCCCTAACGGGAACGGCTAAAAGACAAAGAAGATGCTGAAGATCCTGTCCAAATTACTAGTGACTGTTTATCAACAATCCTGTATGTCCATATGTTTGGAATGCACCAATAGCCATCTCATCAATGTATCTGGTTAAACATAGTTCTGATTTTATTACCCAGCCGTGCTCTATATTGGAGATTTTATTTATGTCCAACCTTCGATCTCGGACTACCGTTTTTTCAGGTGATACATTGGGATCAATCCTGAAAGGGTGACAAAGACCTGCCGCGGCATGACCACTTCCAAAAGGACGGGTAGACTTGTTAAAAAAAAAAAGTCGACCACGGTGAATCCCCAGGTAGCCACACTGCTCAAGAACCTGATGGATCTTGAGTGGAATTTCATATAGGTGACTAAGAACGCTCTACTCCCGCTCGTCTTGTCAGCAGTGTTTAAATTTTGACTTTTAAGGGGTGAACTTTCCGTTTATGTAGTGACGGAGTTGCTGATTGATGAAAGTAAGCCCTTATTTTAATAAATGTTATAATTAATCATGTAAGTCTCTTCTTTTCCATAGAATTTGTATTGCTGCACCTTAGTTAACTACATCATTTCAATAGGCTATATGTTGTATAGAATAAAGAATACACATTAAAATTGCTAATCAAGGTTATAGTAAAGACACTGCTTAATTGGCTGTCATGAATACTGACAAGGTATCATAAAGGTAATGGTCGAAGTGAGGATTTGTAAATGTTGCCTCAAACGTCCACGCAGTAATTCAGATATGGCGAAACAAGTGAATGATATAAAATATGTAGAGCTTTGTAATTCAATAAATATTTTTGCTTTGTTGAGGGTACTAGAAATATTTTTAGATATTTTAGCTTGAACATGTTTTATGTGAGGGACAATATTTAAACGCGTGCATACGCGATAAAACTTTAAAGGTATGATCGGGAGGCCGCTCAACACATCCGGTCCGTTTTCAGGCAAAAAAAAACATTAAAAAATTTTAGGATCAAAGATTAACACGAGCCGTGACAATTTTTAAACGCGTCCACACGCGGTAAAACTTTAAAGGTATGATCGGGAGGCCGCTCTCAACACATCCGGTCCATTTTCAGGCGAAAAAAACATTAAAAAATTTTAGGATCAAAGATTAATACGAGCCGTGACAATTTTTAAACGCGTACAAACGCGGTAAAACTTTAAAGGTATGATCGGGAGAGCGTTCTCAACACACCAGAAGCATTTTTTCACAAAAAAACGCGCATAAAAAATTCAAGGTCAAAGGTCAACGCTTCTTTCTGCGCTTAATAACGACGTTTTAAATTATCCAAACGCGGTAAAACTTTAAAGGTATGATCGGAAGGCCGCTCTCACACACCCAACCCATTTTCAGGTGAAAAAAATTTTAAAAAAATTTAGGATCAAAGATTAACACTTCTTTCTGTACTTAATAACAATGTTTTAAAGCGTACAAACGTGATAAAACTTTAAAAGGTATGATCGGGAGGTTGTCCCAAGACAGGGGTTACATTTTCACGTGAAAAAAAAAAAAAAAAAATTAGGATCAAAGTTTAACACAAGCTGTCACAGCATTTAAAAGTGTGCGAAGGTCCTTGTAGCTGGATACAGGAGGTATTACCCCTTTTCTTAAGGCAATTACGATATCTTTTCACAAAATCAGAAACCAGATCATGGTTTGCGATAGTATTTTCGGTGTATAAAGACAGCACATCTTGGTACGACGCCCCGGTGGCGCTGATATATATTTAATACACGCAGTGACCTTTATTTTATTTGTAAATATTCACAAAAAGGAAACATGGAAATAGAAATGGGAAAAAATATGAGTATGTAAATATGTATGTACGGATATATTTAAATCTCTTTGGTGTTAAAGATATGTAGATGTTTTGTTCATGTGGTTTCTGACATGTCTGGAATAAGACAGGCTGAAGCTGGGAAAACTAATTCTCCTGTGAGTAGCGTTTTATTCTTTTAGTGCAACTATTAAAAGGTCCACTATTTCTGTATTATCCGTCATGACTTTGCTATCCATCCACTTTTGTTCATAATATGGGACCACTACACGCGCGGGTCTGGGGATATTTGCTCTTAAAAGTGTGTGCCTGTGTGTGTGTATTTGGGGTGTTTAGCGCAAAAGGTCGCACCTCTTTTGACAAACCGGACCAGCGTCACAGATCCCGTTTGAAGCAATATTTTTGAGGTCCTGCTGTGTCCCTCGGTCCGAGGTGTCAGGTTAAATCCCCTGATCGATGATTACGTGTGTTTTTTGGGTCCACCATAAAACCTGATACCTGTGGGTAATGAGCTTGTTTTGGAGGCTGGTCCAGTTTTCTGTCCCGCCTCCTGCTGCAGTGTTTTTCCTTCATTCCAGCTGCTGACCGGAGCAGACGTTCATTCTCTCGGAATGAAGTTTTCTTTTTCTTCAGAGTGCGAAAGTCTTTCACGGCAAGTGAATTAAGTAATCTTTTGATAGAAATGCTTCTGTTTTTTTTTTTAAAAAAAGATCCTCGGCGGTAAACATTTTTTAAATGATGTTTTTTGTTAGATATAGAGCCCCACGGTGAGAAAAGTTTATTCTGATGGAGCAGAAGAATTCGGCCTGACAAATTAACCCCAGAGGATCATTTAGAGACACGACAGGCCAGGGACAGACTCTCCTTTATGACGTAAGAAAATCAGCTCATAACTTTTTAAAGTGTAAATATTTCATTAATAAGTATGGTCTGTGTTACAGTTTGTGGATATTCTGTTAGCAGTTTATTTAACGCTGTTTAATCAAGTTTTTTCCCCCAGACACAGCAGCAGAGATAGTAAACCCTCTGAAATCTCATTTATATTAAAAATACAGGTTAATAACGCGGAGCTGGTGTGTTCTAACCGACGGAGGTCTGTCGAACCGTCAACAGGGCGCCGCGGGGACGGACTCGTGTTACACGGTAAGAAGAAAAAATCACATCATGACGTTTTTTTTAAAGTGTAGGCTAAATATTTAATAAGTCGCATCTTTTCTTTCAGTTTGTGGCGAGACGTGACCGTCGCTCCTGCAAGATGCCCGGAGGTTCGAGGATATTTTGGACTGGTATTAATGAATGTTTTTGAGAGAGAATAATTGCGATGCATAAAAAGTTTATTCTGGTTTAACGAGAAGAAGAAGACAAATGAAGCCCAGAGGGTTATTAGACGACACGGGGAGCCGGAGAGAGAGTCGCCTTCATGAGGTAAGAAAAAAGAAAAACAATGATTTAGTAATATGACTAAAGTTTTTAAAGGTCCGTAAAGTAAGAAAAAAAACATATTGGCTATATAATGTCAGACGTTTCCCCACTCAGCCAAAAATTTATGCAAACAGTCAGCATCAGCTCGAAAAGTAGAAGTTTTTGTGGAGCTTTCACAACCAAATAAGCGTTTAAAGCGTAAAACCCTCCGCCAGTTAGATTTCTCAATAAATGACCACCGACTGTTTCTATCAAAGATACGGCGTGTGAATTGTAAAAATTACAGCTTCTGTGTGTTTTCAGTGGAACTTCTGCAAAAAAAAACGCATTTAAATCTTTATCCAAGTTAAAACGACTTGAGATTTATAATTATACGCTCTGAACAAATGCACAGATTCTACATGACACACTTTCCTCTTGTCACACTGACAGCAGTGTGTCGGCTCACAGGCTGTTAATGTTTTTGACAGAATTGGTCGGAAATGTGCAACTTTCAAGAGCCTGGTGCAGCTTTTTACAAATCATAAAACAGCAGAGTAACAACAGCGAGTTTTAACATTAGAACTCTTACCCTCATCTAGATTACAGTAACTTGTTTATTTTGCTGTACTGAAAAAAATAAATCTAGATTACAGTAACTTGTTTATTTTGCTGTACTGAAAAAATTAAATCTAGATTACAGTAACTTGTTTATTTTGCTGTACTGAAAAAATTACATCTAGATTACAGAAACCTGTTTATTTTGCTGTACTGAAAAAATTAAATCTAGATTACAGTAACTTGTTTATTTTGCTGTACTGAAAAAAATTAAATCTAGATTACAGTAACTTGTTTATTTTGCTGTACTGAAAAAATTAAATCTAGATTACAGAAACTTGTTTATTTTGCTGTACTGAAAAAATTAAATCTAGATTACAGTAACTTGTTTATTTTGCTGTACTGAAAAAATTAAATCTAGATTACAGTAACTTGTTTATTTTGCTGTACTGAAAAAATTAAATCTAGATTACAGAAACTTGTTTATTTTGCTGTACTGAAAAAATTAAATCTAGATTACAGTAACTTGTTTATTTTGCTGTACTGAAAAAATTAAATCTAGATTACAGTAACTTGTTTATTTTGCTGTACTGAAAAAATTAAATCTAGATTACAGAAACTTGTTTATTTTGCTGTACTGAAAAAATTAAATCTAGATTACAGAAACTTGTTTATTTTGCTGTACTGAAAAAATTAAATCTAGATTACAGAAACTTGTTTATTTTGCTGTACTGAAAAAATTTAATCTAGATTACAGAAACTTGTTTATTTTGCTGTACTGAAAAAATTTAATCTAGATTACAGTAACTTGTTTATTTTGCTGTACTGAAAAAATTAAATCTAGATTACAGAAACTTGTTTATTTTGCTGTACTGAAAAAATTAAATCTAGATTACAGTAACTTGTTTATTTTGCTGTACTGAAAAAATTAAATCTAGATTACAGAAACTTGTTTATTTTGCTGTACTGAAAAAATTTAATCTAGATTACAGTAACTTGTTTATTTTGCTGTACTGAAAAAATTAAATCTAGATTACAGAAACTTGTTTATTTTGCTGTACTGAAAAAATTAAATCTAGATTACAGTAACTTGTTTATTTTGCTGTACTGAAAAAATTAAATTACAGTAATGTATTTACTGTGAGCATCCAGCAAGTGACGGCTTAATTCTCAAAATAGTTTTGTTCATTCATCATATTCAGGTCAACTTAATTTTCTTGAAGCTACAGCTTGAAAACTGAGTCTGGTTAACTTAATTTGTTTGTATGTTTGGATGCATTTACAGTGTACAGAGAGAGTGCGGCTCAAACCAAAGTCAAATTCCATGTATTCTGTGGATACTTGGCCATTAAAAGCTGTTCTGATTCAGATTCTGATAAACCAGAAAATGCTGATGAACCCTGTTTTATTTGAAACTTCAAAGTTGTTGCTTCAGTTCTCCGTCATTCAGTTATCTGTGATTTTCAGGGAACACTTGACATAAAATGCTGATGGCTGATTTTCATATTAAAACAATAGATGTCTCCCTTTTGGAAAGTCTCCCAAGAAATCTGATCAGAGAATCTTGATGTCTTCAGGGTGTATTAAAAACTAACCAGGAGAAAGCTGCTTTCAAGAACAGTTTCAGTTATTTTTGACCCACTTCAGATGTTTCTTGGTCAGAATGAGGTGGTAAAGCAGGAACCTGCAGTGATACAAGTGAGCAAAGAAAATGTTTAGATTTAGGACTTAACATCCAAGCTGCTGGCATGTGAACGTTACCGTGAAGTGTTGAGATAAGGATTTGATGTTTGAATCCCAAAATGTGTAAAATATAATAAGTTGACTTTACAAAAAAAATATGCGAACTTGTTGCCTTAAAAAAGTGGCTTTGAGCAGACTTGAGTTTATTATACGCAGCTGGAGACATAATAATCATCTATCAGCTAATTTACCACGACAGCCTGATGGTTACCCTTTAATAAACATGGACGTATGCTTTTTTCTTCATGTAAGTGGACCAAATTTGTGTTTAATAACCATGAACTGGAACAAGTACCTTTTCTCTTAACGTATGCTGTGTTTAATAAACATGAACAATTGCTTTTTTCTCTGTGCGTGACTAATGAATGTAATAAAGCACATATTCTAAACCTTATACAGTCTGTGTTCTTTCCTATAATATTGTTGAAAAGGGTAAATTGTTTTTCAAACGAGGTTTTTGTGAAAAACACTTACTGGCACCTTTTGCTCTAAAACATCCTTTGGCGTGAGTGATAAGGAGCTTTGTTGATTGTTCGGGTTTCATCACCTCGGGGCAGCATCTCCGCTCAGCGGGTGTCCCGCCACACACGCACACACACACACGCACACACACAGACACAGTTAGCGTCTGCAACAGGTTTTACAGCCGTGGGGTCATGTTTCCGCGAGCGGCTCTATGCGTGGGTATTTGACCGTCTTGCTGCAAAGACTTACAGCCGAGAGACGGCTATTTGTTTCCCTTCTTTAATTTACGAATTAAAAACAGAAAAGGAAACGTAATAATTTAAGAATTAAAAATATTAAAGGGGCATTAAATAATAGACACTGATTTATGTTTAATTATTTCAGAATTAGTTAATTCTTTAATACATTAAAAAGATCTAGGTATTTTTAATCATTCTTTAATTCATGAAATAAAATGACATTAAAATATTAGACCCTGGGTGGGAGGGGAGGTATGGCTTGGAGGCGGTGCTTGGGCGGGGTTAGGGGAGGAGCTTGGGGGTGGGGCTAGGGGAGGAGCCAGGGGCGGAACTAGGGGAGGAGCCGGGGGCGAGGCTTAGGGGCGGGACATACTGACATCATCGACTCTGATTGGATGTGACGTCATAAGGGGGCGGGGGCTCAGAGGCGGGACTAGGGGTGGGGCTTAGGGGTGGGACATAGTGACGTCATCGATTATGATTGGCTGTGACGTCATAAGGGGCGGGGCTTGGAGGCGGGACTAGGGGAGGGGTTTAGGGGCGGGACATAGTGACATCATCGATTCTGATTGGCTGTGACGTCATAGAGGGGGCGGGGCTTAGTGACGTAGTCGATTCTGATTGGCGGCTGTCACTTTTTTGACGAAAGGTGGGTCAGTATTCTCTCTCACAGCGATGTCATGTTTGAATAGGAAATGTGATACGCTAATGTTTTATAACTACGTTGCAGTGCTAAACAAAATACGTTCCTCTTCACTGGACGACTTTATTACCAAGTCAACAACATGCACATCTCTCTCTTTCTCTCTCTCTCTCTCTCTCTCTCTCCCTCTCTCTCTCTCTCTCCAGAGCATTCAGTCATACATGGCCCAAACTATACCTTTATGGAATCTCTGATATGCTGAGACATCACAAACATGAAGCAGCAATAACGGTGTCACGATGTCCGGCTGAGAT
This sequence comes from Thalassophryne amazonica, assembly GCF_902500255.1. Lineage (NCBI taxonomy): Eukaryota > Metazoa > Chordata > Actinopteri > Batrachoidiformes > Batrachoididae > Thalassophryne > Thalassophryne amazonica. The sequence goes on from NC_047118.1 coordinate 88,638,651, forward strand.
CACAAACAGAGCCGTCTGCTGCAGACGCTGTCCCACCGCCACTTCCCCTCGACCCGTCGTGGTCACACTCTTACAAACGCAGACACACTTCTGCAGCTTTCTCGTACACATAAGGAACAGCTGCAAAGAAAAACTGATCACCTGTATAAACGTGAGCAGAGATTTGCTGTCCGCCAAAAAAAAAAAAAAAAAAAAAACGTTCGATGCAGTGTGTTCTGGTCGATTCTGCCAATATGTAAATTCCTCCAGGAACTTTCCATAAAGTGGAGAAAGTCTACACCCCACCTTCAGCAAGAAGCCTGAAGGTTCCTCAGCCAGAGCACTGCAGGGCTGAACAGGACTTTAAGAAGACGTGAGCTAAAGACTGACGTAAAGCGCACGGGAGACTCCAGCAGATCTCTGACAATCTTTCGGCTGTCAAGCTTCTGTTCTGGTCCAGGGTTCAAACGTTTCCCTGTGCAGTTTCTTCCGCCAGAGAAACCTAAAACCAAGCTGCGAAGACACACTTCATGTATTTACTGGCAACAAGTGAAATACTGCACCTACTAAAATCCTTTGAGTCCCAAGTCAAAGGCTGAACCCCAAAACTTTGGAAAAGGGGCTGATACTTCCAGTTTGAGCAGCTTTGCCATAACAACCTCCAGCACGTCTCGCTGAATGGACAGGATGTACACTGTCACTCTCAAGAGGTTGTGCACGTAACACTCCTGTAAAAAAGCACAAATCAAAATGTGTCACATTCAGACCAACAGCCAGTGCTTTCAGACGCGCACGGCACCGCGTTCAAATAAGCAGTCAAGTGTTTTCACAAGCACACGCCGCTGCTCCATGTTCAGATCAGCAGCAGACATATTTTATTTTTTCTGCGTAGAGCAGTGGACACAGAAAGCGCGCCGTTTTAAGCAAGTGTGCGCTTCTGCATGTAGGTCTGCGCTACACTGAGCTACTGCATGCAAAACTACACAACTGTACACTGGTAGAAAAAGAAGCCGGTTTGTGAGCGCTGCTGTGGAGGAAGAGATGCAGCTTGCTTCCTCCGTGGGTGGTGCTGGTGTGCGGTGTGGGGTTTCTGCTGCTGCGTGTAATGGGGCAAGTGCGGCTGCTGTCATGCTGTGGTGCTGGCCGGTCAGGAAGAATATGTCGGCCTCCTCCGCCAGCACACAGCACTCTGTGATCGTAGTGTTGGCCAGCGCTGTGTGCTCCTCTCAAGAGCTCTCTGAGGGCTTGTTGTCCTCAGCCCTTGCAGAGAGAAAAGCCTATTGGCCCTTTCAGCGTCTGACAGTTCAAAACTTTTGTAAACAAACATATCAGACTTAAGGTGCCTTGACACTTGCACAACTATGATCCGCGCACTTGCACACACTCTGCCGTGCAGAAAAGTAAACTCATCGTAACCACTGTACACGGTGTGCGCGGCTTTGTGCAAGTGCACAAAGAAAATTTTTAAATGTTGAAAATCTGTCACGCATTAAATATGTGATTGTCACGTGAACTTTGCACAAACAAAGAAAAAACACTGCGTGTGAGTGAATGCGTCAGCACACCGTTTCAGAGCACAGCTCATCTGATCGATTATGAGATGCTAAAATGATCATAGACATCTGCTCATAAGAAGGAATGAAGATGCACCTGTTTTACCAAGCCATTACAATATAAGCATTACAAATAATTACCTTTTAGACAGTTCCAAATGTGTTCTCCACCTCATGAAGCGCAGTACAGAGAGAGTGGGGGGAAAAAAAGCTGCTGCTGAAATGGTCCTCTGTGATTCTGGAAGCAATTAAACGTGTTTTCTGAGAGAAAATGATTAATCTGTTACAAAATAATTATTTTATATACGCAGTATCCAGTGGAACAAAGCACAACATCCAGCTGGGAACACAGTGGGTAGGATCATCACAACGAAGTGCGTGAGAGTGCGGGGCCAAAATGCATGTCAGTGTCAGGGCACCTTTAAGTTGGAATTAAATGGAATGAGCTTTAACCTTAAAAAATAAAAATATAATGCAATGCTAAAATCCCAGAGGCCGTATGAGCCTTGTGTTCTTTATAATTCGCAGTTGTTTATTATTAAGATGCTGTTGTCTTACATACAATATGTACATGTTCAATAAAAACCCTCTATTCATCAGTCGATCAAAAACAATATTTCCAGTTTAACAGCATCTGCAGGAGGCTTTGTGTGTACATGTGCGTTTGACACATTCACTACTAGCCTGTGATGTCACCACGCTAACGTCCGCGAAATAAGTTCAGAGGTAGGTTTCAAAAATGGTGTTTTCACTTTTAGAAGTGTTTATTTCTCACTAGTTTTTAAATAATATATGAGAAACACATAAAACAAAGTGTTTTTGGAGAGACCAGCCACTGACGTCACAGTGCCGCTCTACTCTGATGGGCTGTCACATCCGTCACTGAAAAACAAAATGGAACAGATTTAAAATAGAATGTGAAATTTTAACCTCTTAAAATAGGTCAAGGTTCACCATCTTTGAACTTGTCCAAGGTCTGTGTCCCAAGAATGTTCCCTGTGAATTTGAAGACTGTGGCCGTAACAGAACTGGACTCATGCTGAACACAGACAGACGGACGGACAGGCGCCAGGTCTTCACAATACCCGATGGCCATATGTTGGTCTCGGGTAAAAACCCTGAAACACCATCATATCAAAACAAATAAGAGACAAAATTCAATTTATTATTCAACTAAACTGCAAAGATATGAACTTTTTAACATTTCTGAAACACTTCTCTTAATAAGTAACAGTAAATTCTGAAATATTTTTGCATATTCTGGATTACCAGATCCGGAATCTGGATCCGATCATCACCAAACTTTGTTGTTTGATAGAACATTTGACTATGTTACACCCAAATTTTTTTTCAAGCCTTTCTGCTGATTTTATTCATCAAAGGGTCAAGAGGAAATGCGGTCTTCAGCAGATCTTTCCTCAGTCAGTCACAGCTGGGACTTAATTTGTCAGAAACTTTGCTGACAAGAACCCAGCAACCAGACAAACACCACTAGAGATGTAGACCCAGGATTTGTCTGTCTTAGATTCAGTCTTCTTTTTGAATCTGGACTCCTGTGCCTCCAGTTCTTCTTGGTGTTTTGCTTCTTGCTGTTTCATTTCTTTTCTGCACTCAGACATGTGCAGGTTCAGTTGTTTCTGGTAGATTTACTCTTGGGCTTTCAGTTCTTAATCATACTGTAACTTCACAGCTGCCAGTTCTTTGTCCTTCATGTTCTTCTGAGCTTCCTGCAGACGTTCTTGCTCCGCTTTCATTTCTTGTCTGCTCTTTGTCTTGTGGGCATCCAGTTGTTTCTGGTAGTTTTGCTCTTGGGCTTTCGGTTCATCATTACACTGTAACTTCACAGCTGCCAGTTCTTTTTCCTTCATGTTCTTCTGAGCTTCCAGCTCCTCTTGCAGACGTTCTTGCTCTGCTTTCATTTGTCTGCTCTTTGTCTTGTGGGCATCCAGTTGTTTCTGGTAGTTTTGCTCTTGGGCTTTCAGTTTTTCATCATACTGTAACTTCACAGCTGCCAGTTCTTTCTCCTTCATGTTCTTATGAGCATCCAGCTCCTCCTGTAGATGCTTTACCTTCTCTATCACTTCTTTTCTACACTCAGCCACATGGACTTCCAGCTTCTTCTGGTAGTGCTGGTACTGTTCCTTCTTAGTCTGCAGGTCCTTCTCAACCTCTGCCCTCTTAGCTGCCAGTTCTTTCTCCATAGTGAGCTTCAGAGCTTCAATTACTACCTTTAGACATTCTCGCTCCTCTGTCACCTGGAGGAGCTCCTGTGAGAGGTCAATCAGGCATCTGGTGTTCCAGCAAGCTCTCAGCAAAGAGGAACCTCGAACAGTGGGCTGGACTCTGTTTTTATACTCCCCTGTCTTCCTATGCTAATGCAATGATTCATGCTAATATTAGGCGTTGTGCCATCAGCAAGTATCATCACGCGGTTATACCGCAAGAATATTAGCACATCTCAAAATTGCACAACATTCTATTAAACAAGTCTAATCATACCCGTGTATCAGGTTTAGTCTCCTTATCTGACTGTGGTAAGTACTGGCATCCTGTTCCATGTGCTGTCTGCAACATATGGATGTTTCTCAATGTATCTTTCTGGGCCTCACTAAAAAAGGGACACATCACATTTATAACACTTTGAAAATGATTATATAAGTAAATCATCTTTAGAACAGCATGCTAAGAAACTAAAATAATACTTAAAGCAAAAGCAAATGTAATCATAAATATAACATACCTTTAATTTGGTACACAATACACAGTTCAAAGGCATTCAAACATTTCATTCATTCATTCATCTTCTACCGCTTACTCCAATTAAGGGTTGCGGGGGGCTGGAGCCTATCCCAGCAGTCATAGAGCGAGAGGCGGGGTACACCCAGGACAGGACACTAGTCTGTCGCAGGGCCACAAACAGACACACCCACACACACACCTACGGACAATTTAAAGACTCCAATCCACCTGACCTGCATGTCTTTGGATGTGGGAGGAAACCGGAGCACCCGGAGGAAACCCACGCAAACATGGGGAGAACATGCAAACTCCACACAGAAAGGCCACGGGAATTGAACCCACGACCTTCTCACTGTGAGGCAACAGTGCTAACCACTAATCCACCGTGCTGTGCATTCAAACATATATTTTAAAAAGTATTTAAAGGGGATAGAGAATCAAAATCATCTTTTTCATGTTTTTGGTGTTAGTTCAGAGTCTCCCCGCTGTGGGGAAAACACACGAAGTGCCAGCAAGTGTCAGAACCTCTGTTTCAAGTATTTCTCCTTTTTTGAATTGCCCCTAGAAAACAGGCCAATCCGTTTTTGAGAGAAAACTTACGTCACTTTTTCATCAATAGCCCCCCCCACACACACACACCCACACCCACCCCCTTTCACACACGCCCCTTCGAAATTAATTATTCATAAGGTTGTGCCCACCCATTCGTACCACTGGAAGAGGAGCAATGGTGAGCTCCAGGTGTACCTTCCCAGGCTGTCATAGCGGACTACAATCTTTACATATTCTTCCCACGGAAAGCAATGTATACGATCACTGGCTTTTATTCATTTTTAACCGCATCCCCAGTACATACAACCGCCGACTATTTCTTTGCTCTGCGCATTTCACGGAGGACTGTTTCACAAACCTTGCATAATTTCGAGCTGGCTTCAGTCGCCATTTAATATTCAGTAGAGGGTCAGTTCCGACTTTGCGACAAAATCAACCCCAGCAATCAGTACAGCCTGTAAGTATCACATTTTCTTTTGTTTTAAATTTGTTTTTAAATTTATTTCGGATCATTTTTTTTTATTATCATTATTATTTTGTGACTCTGGCTGACTTCATGTTGGTGGGCGAGGAACAAGATTTATCACTCAACAGCAATGTTGAAACGTGATCTGTTAAATAAGTTAGTGAAGATTACTGTCGTCTCGTTTTCGCTCCAACGCGCTCAACTTTTGTTCAGAATCAGCTTCTTATCACTGGTAATGACGCGGATTTCCTCTCACTCAAACCCGCAGCTTCACAGTGCTTTGAACCGTCGTCCACAGACTTCAATAGCGACACAAGTGCAGCAAAACGAGACGAGTCATTGGATAAATGCTGGGCTTTGTCCCGCCCATTGGAGGCTCTGCGTGTCTGGGGCTCTATGGGGCAGTGGGCGGGCCTCGGCTGGCCCGGACGCTCAGCTTCTGCATGATGATTGGATGATCTGTCTGAGGCTGAATCCATTTTAGATTGACAGCGAAATGAGTGAATCAGCGATTATTTTCATTCTGTTCTGAGTTGAACCGGAGACTTTCCTAATCCTCTTAGCGGCATTTTCAGTGAGAGCAAGGGCCAATCAAACTACGGCAACCGATCAGCGCCAACACCTACGTGCATTTCATAATGAGGTTGCCAAATAAGCTCTGAAACGACGCCATTAAGGGCAAACGACGCATTCTAAACCCAGCATAGTAACATAGCTGTTTCAGAGAGCCTTTTAGGAAGGTTCTGAGCCATTACAGACCCAACCAATTTGTTTGGGGGCTACATATCACATCACAGAACAAGGATTAATGCCCTATTCAACCTCTCTCTATCACCTTTAAACATTTAGATATCATGTAATTAACCTTAGCTATTAATTACGTGTTTAATAAGCATTGATAAATACTGATCACTATTAGCATATGAGTCATATATTCTTCAACAGCAACAAGCTCTATTAATATACGAAGTCTGTTAGAAAAGAATCCGACCTTTTTATTTTTTGCAAAAACCATATGGATTTGAATCATGTGCGCTTGCATCAACCAAGCTTGAACCTTTGTGCGCATGCGTGAGTTTTTTCACGCCTGTCGGTTGCGTCATTCGCCTGTGAGCACGCCTTGTGGGAGGAGTGGTCCAGCCCCCTCATTGGATTTTCATTGTCAGGAAATTGGCTGATTGACTGCCGCTTTGCTTCATCAAAATTTTTTCAGAAACTGTGAGAGGCAGCCAGGTGGAAACCATTCGTTAGATTTAGATGGCTTTTGGTGAAGTTTCTAACCGCATCACACGGATTAAGGAGTGTTACAACTGGATTAATGACAGCCAACAGCGGCGGAGGGTGCGCTGCGCACCGAGCGGCGATCGACAGGCTGGAACGACCAGATCATTTACAAAGTGAACGCTTTGTTGATCCGGGACGTCGTCTCACTACCAGAGAAATGGCAAGACAGCTGGACATAGCACTTTTTCGGCACATTCCACTGTTACAGGAGTTTTTGTCATGGAAAGAGGAGCGGAGGAATTCGCCACGGAGCCGATAATGGCGCGGGACAAAAGCACCTCCGTGTTGGTCTCACAGGACAAGCCCTAACATGCCCAGCTCTTGTACCATTCAGAAGATTCAGACGGCTTTCGGTGACTTTTCAGTTGTGTGACTATCCGCGAAATTGTGGATGAGCTGGACATGCCACAACATGTCCCATGAGGCTTCATCACGGCGTTCCTGTTTGTTCTGCACCATGCAGCTCCATCCCGACGCGCAAATTCCTCCAAACGTCGAAAAAGTGCTGATGTTAAACTCTTCTGCCATTTCTGTGGTAGTCAGACGACGTCCCAGATCAACAAAGCATTCACTTTGGAAATGAACGGCACATTCCTCTGTTACAGGAGTTTTTTTGTCATGAAAAGACGTGCAGAGGAATTTGCGCATCGGGACGGAGGCGCAGGGCACACAACAAAAATCAACGCCGTGATGAAGCCTCACAGGACATGTTGTGGCATGTCCAGCTCGTCCACAATTTCTCGGATAGTCACACGACTGAAAAGCCACCGAAAGCCGTCTGAATCTTCCGAATGGTGCAAGAGCTGGGCATGTTAAGCCTGGTTTACACGACAGGATCCTAAAATTATCTTTAGGTTTCCAAAACCTGAGAGACCACACACGTGAAGATAAAAAATCATGGATCTAACAGGTTTGGTGGTACAGTGTGTGGTGTTCAGCCACACAGTGAGGACAACAACACCACACACCAACAGATTTCACACACGAACATTTACAGTTCAGACAGCAAATCACACAAAATCTCTCGAGATTAAACGTGACTTCAGAGTAAACGAACGGAGATACTTTGTGGACTATTTAAAACAGAGGGAAAACGATACAAAAAGAAAAAGAAAAGGCGTTCTTTAAATGAGTGGAGACAGCGCGACCACCACACTTTCTGGTAAGTCAGAACAGCTATTGTGATTTTATTTTCCGCTCCGTATGTCCGTCACCTCACTTTCTGATTGGCTGCACGTCACATTCAGCAGGCTGTGAGCTCGTTTGTGGTCGGAGGACACAACACACGCTGCAATATCGGGCCAAAAAAATCCAACATGTTGAATATCCCCGATTTGCGATCGGAGCGCTCCTGAAGCCCCTTCTGAGCAGATCAGAGCGCTCTTAACACACCACACATGGCAGGAATATCTGATAAGATTATCTTTGACGTCATCACGATTGTCGGGGCGTCCTTAAGATTGTCGGAAGGGGAAGATCGGGTCCGATATCAGCCTAATTATCCTGCCGTGTGAACCCAGCTTTAGGGCTTGTCCTGTGAGACTTCAACACGAAGGCACTTTTTCTCCGCCGTCAGCAGCAGCATGAATTTCACCGCCACTCTTTTCATGGCCAAATCTTCTGTCACACTGGAATGTACCAAAAAAGTGCTGATGTGCACCTCTTCCACAGTTTCTCTGATAGTCACACGACGGTCCCACATCACCACAGCGTTCACTTTGGAAATGATCTGGTCATTTCAGCATGTTGATGGCCGACCGGAGCGTGGCTCGCTCTCCACCGTTGTGCGGACGTCTTTAAACCGGTTGTACTGCTCCTTAATCTGTGTGATGCCCATAGGATCGTCACCAAAAGCCGTCTGAATCTTCCGAATGGTTTCCACCTGGCTGTCGTCCAGTTTCTGGGAAAATTTGATGCTTTGATGCAGTAGCGCTGCTCCAGTTGTTCCGCCATTTTCCTTGTAATGAAAATCTGCCGAGAGCACAACACATGTCCTCACACAAAGGCTGCTTAGCAGCAAATGACACAATTGACAGGCGTGAAAAAATTCACGCATGCGCACAAGGGTTCAAGGTTTGCTCATGCAAGCACACGTGATTCAAATCCATCAGGTTTTTGCAAAAAATAAAAAGGTCCGATACTTTTATAACAGACCTCGTATTTATTCAATTCCCGACAATGATCCAATACTCCAATCAAACCAATACCCTGCCAAACATGTAGGCATACAGGCAAACATCAATTTGACCCCACCACAGTACCCCTGTGCGTAACCTCATAGCCAGTCTTAGGGAGTCAGAGTCCCACAGAGACCAGGTCGAGTAATCGTGACTGTGCCTGCCTTAGGTTGTCCCAGGGTTTAAGATGGGATCTTACCCGTCATGGTCTATCCAGCCTTCCAATACTCACCTGAAAAAGGATACCTACTGGGCAGGGGTACCAAGGGGAGGGGGAACAACCATTTGAGGTGTCATATTCAAACAGTTTAAATTTTCACAGATCATCAAATCTGTAGATTCACTGAAAGTGAATTGAAGTACCTCTTTAATAATTTATCTCAAAATAGATCTGTTGGATCAATCAATGCTTAAACAATACATGGCAGTCGTTTTAAAATAATACTAATACTAATAAGAAATAATAATAATAAGAAGAACAATAATAAAAATAATAATAATAACTAGGACTGCAAGCAGTCATATACGGGCCCTCGTTCTGCGTGACCGCCTACCCAGGGCAGTGTGCCCCCTTGTGACCAGATCTGAGCATATGCGTACAGGGGCAACCACTCATCACACAGTTAAAATTTCAAGCAAATCACACAATGTAAATATGTGTACTGAATTTCGTGAGGCTACGACGAAAAAAACCCCAATGCGGAGGGGTTTTTGAACATTTCTAGGGGGCACTATTTTGCTGCGACCATGTGTGCGACCCCCAAAATATCGAATTTCGGATCCAGCCAGACAACTGTGCAAAGTCTGGTGAGTTTTTGAGCATGGGAAAGGGCCGAAATTTCGATTTCAAAAGTGGCAATAATAATAATAATAATAAAAATAAATAAATAAATAAATAATAATTACAATAGGGTCCTCGTAGGACTTTTTCATACTCGGGCCCTAATAAGAAGTGAGGTCCAATGTGTTGGAGGTTATGGTTTGTGTTCACTGTCAGTGATGTTTAGATGATCGGTCTGAATACGAGCACAGAAATCCATTCAGGTTGGAGTCAGAATACAGCATATTTAAAAGACGTGAAGAAATACCTACTCTCATCCTCATCGTCAGAAACTGAGATATTGACTTCTCCCTCGGAGACGGTCACTCTCTGGAAACAAACACACAGAACATTCATGAAGCAACATAGTCATTAAAGACAAACAGTGACATCATAAATAATGATCTTAAACATCAACGCAAGAGCAAGCCTCCACAAAACATCAGATAAAGAAGGTTGGGGAGGGTGGTCTGTGTGTTCCTCAAGCTCAGGTCCTCCACCAGAGCCCTGGGAGTTTCAGGGTTCTGCTCAGTATCTTAGCTGTTCCACAGACTGCACTCTTATGGACAGAGGCCTCTGATGTTGTTCCTGGAATCTGCTGGAGTCTCTCTTCCAGGTTGAGGGTTACAGCTCCTCGTGCTCCTGTTACCACTGGGGCTACTTTGGACTTCGCCTTCCATATCTGCTCCAGTTGCTCCTTCAGTCCTTGGCACTTCTCTATTTTCTCGTGCTCCTTCCCTCTGATGTTGCTGTCAGCTGGGATTATCAACCACCACTGTGTCTGGTTGGTTGACCAGCAGCTGCTTGTCTGTCTGGAATCTGAAGTCCCACAGGACCTGAGCCCTGTCATTCGTGACCACCTTTTGTTCTAACCTGTATGCGGCACAGATGTTCCTGTACATGATTCCCAACACTTGGTTGTGCCTCTCAGTGTACGCTGTCCCAGCATGCATCCTGTTACTATGTGCTGCACTGTCTCTGGGGCACAGTTGCACAGCCTGCGACTTGGGTCCTGTCAGCTGTGGTGGACTCCTGCCTCCATGGATCTGGTGCTTAGGGCTTGTTCTTGTGCTGCCATGATCAGAGCCTCTGTGCTGTCCTGTAGACTGGCCTTTTCTAGGCACTGGTAGGTTTTTTTGATGTCAGCCACATCCTCTGTCTGTCGATGGCATATCCCATGGACAACTTGGTCTTCCAGGATAACTCCTCCTCCTGTTCCTTATCAGTCTGTCTTCAGCTGCCTGATGCATTGTTGTAGCAGCTGATCTCGGGCGGCCATCTTTCAGAGGGATTCATGGATGTTCCTCATCCCATCCTGGACTGTGGCTTTGACACTCACTAATCCTCTCCTTCTTTCTGTTACTCATAGCGCCTAAGGGTGCTGGACTTTGGGTAGAAACTTCTGTGCATTGTGAGGAGTTTTCAGGGTCTTGACATCAGTCACTTCTATCTCCTGTGGCCAACTTACAGTTCTATATAAAAGTTTTGGCCCCCCTGATGATTCCCATGATTTTCCTTTATAAATCATTAGTTGTCTGGATCGCAATTTCAGTTAAATATATCATATAGCAGACAAACACAGTGATATTTGAGAAGTGAAATTAATTTTGTAGGATTTACAGAAAGTGTGCAATAATTCTTTAAACAAAATTAGGCAGGTGCAAAAATTTGGGCACCCCAACAGAAAAAAATCCTTCAATATTTAGTAGATCCTCCTTTTGCAGAAATAACAGCCTCTAAACGCTTCCTATAGCTTCCAATGAGAGTCTGGATTCTGGTTGAAGGTATTTTGGACCATTCTTCTTTACAAAACATCTCAGGTTTGTTGGTTTCCGAGCATGGACAGCCCGCTTAAAATCACACCACAGATTTTCAGTAATATTCAGGTCTGGGGACTTAGATGGCCATTCCAGAACTTTGTAGCAAGTGTTTTTCTTGGAATGCTGTGTTCTTTTTCATCCATGCATACCGCCCCTTGTTATGTCCAAATAACTCAATTTTAGTTTCATCAGTCCACAGCACCTTATTCCAAAATGAAGCTGGCTTGTCCAAATGTGCTTTAGCATACCTCAAGCGACTCTGTTTGTGGCGTGTACGCAGAAAAGGCTTCCTCTGCATTACAGCATCACACAGCATCTCTTTGTGCAAAGCGCGCTGTACAGTTGAACGATGCACAGAGACACTATCTGCAGCATGATCATGTGTTAGGTCTTTGGAGCAGGTCTGTGGCTTGACTATGACTGTTCTCAACATCCTTTACTTCAGGTTATCTGAGATTTTTCTTGGCCTGCCACTTCGGGCCTTAACTAGTACTGTGCCTGCGGTCTTCCATTTCCTCACTATGTTACTCACAGTGGAACCTGACAGCTGAAACCTCAGATAGCTTTTTGTATCCTTCCCCTAAACCATGGTGTTGAACAGTCTTGGTTTTCAGGTCATTTGAGAGTTGTTTAGAGGCTCCCATATTGCCACTCATTAGAAGAGATGCAAAGAGGGGAAACATTTGCAAATGGCCACCTTAAATACCCTTTCTCATGATTGGATTCACCTGTGTAAGGAGGTCAAGGGTCAATGAGCTTACCAAACCAATTTTGCTTTCCAATAATTAGTGCTAAATGTATTCAAATCAATAAAATGAGAAATTTATGCACCTGCCCAAATTTGTTTAATTATTGCACACTTTCTGTAAATCCTAGAAACTTCATTTCACTTCTCAAATAGCAATGTGTTTGTCTGCTATATGATATATTTAACTGAAATTTCTGATCCAGACAACCAATGATTGATAAAGGAAAATCATGAAAATTACCAGGGGTGTCCAAACTTTTGACTGATGACTTGTGCAATTGCCTTCCTGAGGAAGGTCATCATTGCACTGTTAGCCTTGTATAGTACCAGTACCAGCATCCATGTGTGGGGCACTTAGTCATAGGCTTTCTTGCAATTGGTCCAGGCTGTGCTCAGAATGGTCTGTCTGGCCTTAGGGTCCTGGTGTACTTCTCTGTCAACTAGTAGGTGGTGCTTTGACCCTCTGGTATTGTCTCCAGTGTACTTCTGAGTTGTGCTCATGTGTTAACTCATGTGCCTATACAACTTGGTTGCTATGATGCCTGAGAGGACCTTCCATGTTGTGGAGAGGCAGGTAGTTGGCCGGTAATTCAATAGTGTCATACACTTGTGGAGTCCTTCATGATCAAGATTGTCCTGCCCTGTGTTAGCCAGTCTGGGTGAGTACCTGCTGTTAGTAGCCCACAGATTTGTGCTGACAGGTGCACATGGAATGCTGTTAGCTTCTTTGGTGATCCAGTAGGCGTGGATCACCATCTGGTCTTGATGCTGTCCACCTGTTCACTCCTGAGACTACCTTCATGATGTTGACTAGTTCTTGTTCAGGGAAGTCGCTGTGATGTGCTCTTCGGTCCACCAGCCACTTGGCATTGGTGCTGTGTGATGCCTCTTTCTCCCAGATGTTCTTCCATCATTGCTCAGTCTCAGCTCTGGGAGGGTCTGTCCTTGTGTTACTGTTTTCAAGATTCAATAGTTTATTGTCATTGTCAAGGTAACAATGAAAAATTACATTTAGAGCAATTCATACAATCAGCAACCTGTGCAAAAACAGCAGTGTGATGTAAACAGTACAGTGTGTAGGCACATATGATGTAAACACTGACATGGCAGGGAGGGAGAATAGATTAAGACTGTTATTGTGGAATATTGCTTATGGAATGTTTGCTGCATCAATGCAAAACCAGTTCACAGTTATAGCCAGTGTGAGGTACTAGAGGGTGAAGGGAGCTGAGAAGTGCAGTGTTCATTTAGGACTCTGATGGCCTGGGGGTAGAGGCTGTTTGCCACCCTGCTGGTCCTGGCAGGGAGTGATCTGTACCTCCGGCCGGATTGCAGCGGGTGGAACAGGTTGTGTGCTGGGTGGAAGCAAGCCATATGTCAGCACAGTTTCCTCAGGTAACAGAGACGCCGCTGAGCTTTTCAACCAGCAGAGGTGATGTTGCTCCCCCAGGACAGATCCTCCAACACTGTCAGGCCCACAAATTTAAAACGGGGCACTCTGTCCACCGGCTCCCCATTTATGAACAGCAGTGTGTGGTCTGTTGATGATTTTCAGAAGTCCATGATTATTTCCTTATTTTTTTTTATGTTTAAGGCCAAATTGTGTGTCTTGCACCACTTTGTCAAAAGCTCAACCTCCTCCCTACATGCAGTCTCATTGTTTGATATGAGTCCGAGCACAATTGCGTCATCTGCAAATTTTATGATGTAACTGGTAGGAAGTGTGGGAGAGCAGTCATGTGTGTACAGGAGTGGACTTGGTACACAGCCCTGTAGAGCACCGGTATTGATGGAGATGGTAGGTGAAATGTGCCCCCTTACCTTCACATACTGAGAGCGGTCAGTTAGAAAGTCCAGCATCCAACTGCATAGTGTGTTATTTAATCCAATGTTCCTCAGTTTCAACAGGAGTGTGCCCTGGCAGACTGGTGTTGAATGCCGAGCTAAAATCAATAAAAAGCACTGTCGTGTAGGTGTTTTTGTGTTCTAGATGTTCCAACAGAGTGTGAAGCACAGTAGTGACAGCGTCCTCTGTTGATCTGTTTTCCCTGCATGCAAACTGGTGCTGGTCCAGAGCCGGTGGAACGGCCCTCTTGATGCGTTTCAGTATCAGTCACTCAAGGCACTTGGCGAGGATGAAAGTGAGAGCCACAGGCCAGTAATCATTCAGGCAGGTGACGTTGGCCTTTTTAGATACAGGAATAATTGTGGCTGCTTTAAAACGTGCCAGGACCCAGGCATTGGAGAGGGATAGACTGAAAATGTCCGTGAGAACCTCTGGCAGCTCATCGGCACAGTCTCTGAGCACCCGTCCCAGCACCCTGTCTGGTCCAGCTGCCTTCCTGGGGACTGAAAATGTGTGGCAAGGTCCGAAGACCTGAAGCCCCGGGGGTGGGGTGGGAAGGGGTGGGGGAGCTGCTGTTCAAGATAAAGATGTTAAAGATAACGTTGAAGGAGAAAGTCTTATGATTTATATAATGTTTTTTAGAACTTAAAAAAAAAAAATACAATAAATAAACTTTAAAAATTCTAAATTGATGAAGAACAGTCTGAGGAACTTACTGGGAAGGAATACCATCTGTGCCGAGACCAGGTTACCGAGGAAGGCCAAGTACTCCTCCACTCCACAGCCACCCAGGGAAGCTTCTGGACACACACACACAGATCAGACCGAAAAAAGTTCCAGTTTACTTTAACTATGGCAGGTAGCCAGAGACTGTGATGGGTGTCCAATGTATGGGCTCACCGCGGACTCTTCAGAAATTGTGGCCAATATTAGAAGCTTCTGGGATGATGCCCTTCCTCATGCCTGGAATGATTTGTTACATTTAATACCTACCTTGAAGAGAAACCTAGACCCAGGAATGTTGGACAACAATCCATGATGTGCATGGAATCCCCCCCCGTTTGTAGTTTGGTGTACATATGAAGCGTGGACTCGGACTTGTTTTAAAGTAATAATGTTTTGAAACACAAGGTTCGGTCAGATCGGCACACAGAAATGATCACACAGACTGCATTTTGCTAGAATAAAAAGGCGTATATTTATTCCCCACAAAAGCAGTTACATCAAACACAAGTGGTTGCAGCGCATTTTTCTCTCTTACCATGACGCCTTTAAGGTGGAGAGCCAACACCTTCAGCAGAGTGCGCCTGTCAACCGGCTGGGCGTTCGTACGTTAACCCGCAGCAGACTCTATTGAAGCATGGTTCTGCTCCCTCTTTTCTAGTGTGTCCGCGAAGGGAGGGTGAGTGGCCAACTCAACCTCCCTGGCGCACATAATTCCTTTAATCAACAGGCATCTGAAAGTTCTTTCCTCTTGCAAAAACATCTCTTCACTCCCAGTCGTTAGTGGCTACAAAAACAAAGTTGTGTAATAATAACAAGTACATCCAGCTCTTCACTCCCAGTTCAGACTGACCCCAGCATGCTAAAACAAAGTTGAATAACAAGTACATTCTCAGGGTTACTTTAAGACAGGTGCAAAACAGCACAATAACATTTTTATTATACAAATAATTACACATATTTCCATTAAAGCGCACAACTCCTCCCACCAGAGGTTACCGCCTGAACCAGAGGAGGGTCACAGTCCAGTGTCGCCAACCAAACAGTCCCCTCCAAAAATCAGCCCCCCCTCCCCACCCCCACCACCTTTTCATTTCATTTCAGAGCTCAGTAGTGATTCACCGATTATCACCTTATTTCTGCTTCAAACTGACTTTGATTGCTTTGGGTGCAGAGACTCAGACTCATAGCCGGCGCCACGTGGGGGCATTTGGGGGCGACGCCCCCTCACGTCATCAACCTCACCCCCTCGGATGTTAGAGTTATCAAAAAAATAAACAGAAAGAAAAAGAAATACTGGAAAATATAGCAAAATATTAGTTATTCAATAAATCAAATCAAATCAATTTATTTATATAGCGCCAAATCACAACAAACAGTTGCCCCAAGGCGCCTTATATTGTAAGGCAAGGCCATACAATAATTGGGTGATTCTTTAACTACGGGCACTATGGCCTTGTAAATGTAATTTCCACCACACCATTGCCTTACAATATAAAGTGCCTTGGGGCAACTGTTTGTTGTGATTTGGCGCTATATACATGTGCTCTGATGTTACTGTTTATCTCCATAGAAACTACCCACACAATCTTTCATACAAACTTTTTAAAGGGACATTACAGTGTTGTGGTGGAAATTACGGCAATAGTGTGGGACAACTACATTTTGTTTAAAAAAATCACAACAGTTGTATGACATTGAATACCCCAATTATGTTTTGATTATTTTACTGATATTTTATTCAGAGATATTTTAAAACATTAGAAAAAACGTTTGTTTACTATTCATTTTTATCATTGAAGATCATAAGTCTGGGTGTGGGACAAGCACAAAATGGCAATATTTGCATATAATGATGCTGAAAAAAGGTGAAAAAGTCATCATAGACTACTAGGACAAATTTCTTCAAACGCTTTCATTGTAAAGATAACTATAAAAGTGTGAAATTTCCCCTTTTTTCTTTTTTTCATAAAATATGATCAAGGGACATAAAAGTGCCCGTAGTCTAAGAATCACCCAATTACGGAAAAAACCTCAACGGTCAAAATGACCCCTGTGAGCAAGCACTTGGCAACAGTGGGAAGGAAAATCTCCCTTTTAACAGGAAGAAACCTCCAGCAGAACCAGGCTCAGGGAGGGGCAGTCTTCTGCTGGGACTGGTTGGGGCTGAGGGAGAGAACCAGGAAAAAGACATGCTGTGGAGGGGAGCAGAGATCAATCACTAATGATTAAATGCAGAGTGGTGCATACAGAGCAAAAAGAGAAAGAAACACTCAGTGCATCATGGAAACCCCCCAGCAGTCTAAGTCTATAGCAGCATAACTAAGGGATGGTTCAGGGTCACCTGATCCAGCCCTAACTATAAGCTTTAGCAAAAAGGAAAGTTTTAAGCCTAATCTTAAAAGTAGAGAGGGTGTCTGTCTCCCTGATCTGAATTGGGAGCTGGTCCACAGGAGAGGAGCCTGAAAGCTGAAGGCTCTGCCTCCCATTCTACTCTTACAAACCCTAGGAACTACAAGTAAGCCTGCAGTCTGAGAGCGAAGCGCTCTATTGGGGTGATATGGTACTACGAGGTCCCTAAGATAAGATGGGACCTGATTATTCAAACCTTATAAGTAAGAAGAAGAATTTTAAATTCTATTCTAGAATTAACAGGAAGCCAATGAAGAGAGGCCAATATGGGTGAGATATGCTCTCTCCTTCTAGTCTCTGTCAGTACTCTAGCTGCAGCATTTTGAATTAACTGAAGGCTTTTTAGGGAACTTTTAGGACAACCTGATAATAATGAACTACAATAGTCCAGCCTAGAGGAAATAAATGCATGAATTAGTGAATAATATCACGTATTTAACAAATAAACCAAATTAGTTAACTAAAGTAATTAATTTTAAAACAAACAGATATGGCTTGTGTCTGTGTTCAAGGGATTTGATAGGTTGAGGGTTGCACTTGTCAGCGCGGCATAGGGCGGTGCGTTTCCAACGCATCGTGACGTCAGACGCGTCGTTTCGGAAGCGGCAAGGGGCAGAGATTGCTACGTCACACTCTGGCTGTTTGCACAATCTGAAAAAAGTTCAGCGATCGCCGTCTTGAACTTTGGTCGCCTGAACCACAAAAAACCTTTAAAAAACAGCAATAGAACAATTCTCCCATCACCCTACTGGGAGAAACTTTTTTCAGCTATTTTTTGAAGTGACATCGACCGAGGGAGGACTGTTGACTTGGTGGGATATCAGATATTGGCGGGCCGACCCACACGGAGAAGCCGGCCTTCAGGCATCATCACTGGGCAGAGCGATCCAGGCCGCCGGGGTGATGGAGCAAACCCACTCAGTCTGAAATCTCCCACTTTTTGTACACTCAACAAAAATATGTGGGTGATTCTTAGACTACGGGCACTTTTATGTCCCTTGATCATATTTTATGAAAAAAGAAAAAGGGGAAATTTCACACTTTTATAGTTATCTTTACAATGAAAGCGTTTGAAGAAATTTGTCCTAGTAGTCTATGATGACTTTTTCACCTTTTTTCAGCATCATTATATGCAAATATTGCCGTTTTGTGCTTGTCCCACACCCAGACTTATGATCTTCAATGATAAAAATGAATAGTAAACGTTTTTTCTAATGTTTTAAAATATCTCTGAATAAAATATCAGTAAAATAATCAAAACATAACTGGGGTATTCAATGTCATACAACTGTTGTGATTTTTTTAAACAAAATGTAGTTGTCCAACACTACTGCCGTAATTTCCACCACAACAATAATGTCCTTTTAAAAAGTTTGTATGAAAGATTGTGTGGGTAGTTTCTATGGAGATAAACAGTAACATCAGAGCACATGTATATAGCGCCAAATCACAACAAACAGTTGCCCCAAGGCACTTTATATTGTAAGGCAATGGTGTGGTGGAAATTACATTTACAAGGCCAATAGTGCCCATAGTTAAAGAATCACCCATAAACGCAACACTTTTGGTTTTGCTCCCATTTTGTATGAGATGAACTCAAAGATCTAAACCTTTTTTCACATACACAATATCACCATTTCCCTCAAATATTGTTCACAAACCAGTCTAAATCTGTGATAGTGAGCACTTCTCCTTTGCTGAGATAATCCATCCCACCTCACAGGTGTGCCATATCAAGATGCTGATAGACACCATGATTAGTGCACAGGTGTGCCTTAGACTGTCCACAATAAAAGGCCACTCTGAAAGGTGCAGTTTTGTTTTATTGGGGGGGGATACCAGTCAGTATCTGGTGTGACCACCATTGCCTCATGCAGTGCAACACATCTCCTTCGCATAGAGTTGATCAGGTTGTCAATTGTGGCCTGTGGAATGTTGGTCCACTCCTCTTCAATGGCTGTGCGAAGTTGCTGGATATTGGCAGGAACTGGTACACGCTGTCGTATACGCCGGTCCAGAGCATCCCAAACATGCTCAATGGGTGACATGTCCGGTGAGTATGCCGGCCATGCAAGAACTGGGACATTTTCAGCTTCCAAGAATTGTGTTACAGATCCTTGCAACATGGGGCCGTGCATTATCCTGCTGCAACATAAGGTGATGTTCTTGGATGTATGGCACAAACAATGGGCCTCAGGATCTCGTCACGGTATCTCTGTGCATTCAAATGCCATCAATAAAATGCACCTGTGTTCTTCGTCCATAACAGACGCCTGCCCATACCATAACCCCACCGCCACCATGGGCCACTCGATCCACAACATTGACATCAGAAAACCGCCTCACCCACATGACGCCAAACACACTGTCTGCATCTGCCCTGGACAGTGTGAACCAGGATTCATCCGTGAAGAGAACACCTCTCCAACGTGCCAAACGCCAGCGAATGTGAGCATTTGCCCACTCAAGACGGTTACGACGAACTGGAGTCAGGTCGAGACCCCGATGAGGACGACGAGCATGCAGATGAGCTTCCCTGAGACGGTTTCTGACAGTTTGTGCGGAAATTCTTTGGTATGCAAACCGATTGTTTCAGCAGCTGTCCGATGGCTGGTCTCAGATGATCTTGGAGGTGAACATGCTGGATGTGGAGGTCCTGGGCTGGTGTGGTTACACGTGGTCTGCGGTTGTGAGGCTGGTTGGATGTACTGCCAAATTCTCTGAAACGCCTTGGAGACGGCTTATAGTAGAGAAATGAACATTCAATACACGAGCAGCAGCTCTGGTTGACATTCCTGCTGTCAGCATGCCAATTGCACGCTCCCTCAAACCTTGCGACATCTGTGGCATTGTGCTGTGTGATAAAACTGCACCTTTCAGAGTGGCCTTTTATTGTGGGCAGTCTAAGGCACACCTGTGCACTAATCATGGTGTCTAATCAGCATCTTGATATGGCACACCTGTGAGGTGGGATGGATTATCTCAGCAAAGGAGAAGTGCTCACTATCACAGATTTAGACTGGTTTGTGAACAATATTTGAGGGAAATGGTGATATTGTGTATGTGGAAAAAGTTTTAGATCTTTGAGTTCATCTCATACAAAATGGGAGCAAAACCAAAAGTGTTGCATTTATATTTTTGTTGAGTGGATATATGTGAAGTCCCAGTTTGCCCAACGGAGTTTAGTTCTGCAGCTTTACTGAGGTGAGAATAATGTAAAAATAAAACGTGACGTTTACTGAACTGTGAAGGTTTAATTATCGGCTAACGTTAGCTTAGCCTTTTAGCACAGTTGATCTGAGTGAACACTTTAATTTGTAAATGGTTCAGTCTTTTTTATTTTTACCAAATAAAGCTACAGCTTTTTTCAGACACCAAAAAAGCTCAACTTTAACTTATTTTTTCTGGCGTTTTTTCCATCGTTTTTTTTTTTGCTGTCCCCCCCCCTTTTTTTTATGTATAAACTGTTTAGTGTTTCTTTATATTTAAAGAAATATTTTTATTTGTCCCAATCAGGAACATTTGCTGTGCAGACAACCAAACTTCCATTGATGAGCTGAACACCACAAAGTCCAGTCGAAAGAAACATCTCTGCTTTTCAGCAACACCACCAGAGTTCAAAGCTGCAGAAGAGACCTTCATCTGGTCCAGAGAATCCAGCAGACACATCACCTGCTTCTAAATAAAAGGCTCTTTCACAGCAACTATTTTATTATTTTTAAAAAGCTGTTTCATTTTATATTTTAACAATAAATGAACAGATCATAAAAATGTCCACAAAATCAAAGTCAAAAGACATTTGCACAAGTAGAAGCTCTCCACTTATTGTGCTCAAATTCATATTTTAGAAATGACTCTGTCCTGATAACAACATTAAAGGCAATTACATATTTTGACAAAATTACAAGTTTAAATGACTATATATAAAAAATTCTCATGAGGTTTATGTCAAAGAAATCCTACTTTACAATCACACTGCAGTCATTGTTAACTTATTTCCTGTTGCATTTATAATAAACATTTGTATTATTCAGTGTTTGTTTTTCTGGTTGAAATGAGATATAATAATCTACCAGACTTAAAAAATGTACAAATTTCCATGTTATTGTATTTGTCTAAAAATAAATTTCCATGTTCCTTATGTTAAACAAGAAATGATCTAATCTGAAATAACAGGTGGTTTTAATTTACAGATGAAAGTGTTCTAAACTTTTTTTTTAACAGTAAACAGAAATTTTGAGGTAACAAACAACAAAAAACATTTCCAACGATTTAACTTCAGAAAACTGCTCTATAAATGAGCAGTCCTGTCACATGTTAATGTTTGCACAGATCAGTGGTTTCTGCACCGGAAAACCACTGATGGATTGGAATGGATTGGAACATTCCATTTTGTAGAGATCAGTGGTTTCTGCCACGAGTCTTCCGTTTTGGCCCGACGCGTCATTCCTATTGGACAACGCGAATGTACGTCACAGCTCTGTCGAAAGTTGGATTGGCTTGAACTTTGACCACGTCAGCCTGCCGACAAGCGGCAATGCACACTCCTGTCAGAAGCATCAGTTTTGACGCGTCTAAAAAGCAACACGTCTCATTGAAAATAATGCTTTTTAGAATGATTTTTGACGCGTCTGACTCAGTCAAGGGCCTTTCACATTGAATCCGTCAGATCCATCAAATGCGTCAAAAATTGGTATAGAAACATTATTTTCAATGAGACGCATTGCATTTTAGATGCATCAGATGCGTCGCGTCAAAAGCCGAGCTAAACTGAAGCATCTAACGGGAGCACGCATTGCCGCTTGTCAGCACGCTGATGGAGTCAAAGTTTAAGCCAATCCAACTTCTGACCTGCTGAGCTGTGACGTACCTTTGCGTTGTCCAACAGGAACGACGCGTCGGGCCAAAACACGGAAGATGGGTGGCAGAAAACCGCACTGGCTGCCTGTGGCGCAAGAAATGTGGCCACCATCTTGGAAGGGGCATCCTACCTATGGCAGAAACCACTGATCTCTACAAAATGGATCGGTGGAAACCACTGATCCGTGCAAAACAGAAATGTGTCACAGGACTGCTCATTTATGGAGCAGTTTTCTGAAGAAAAATCCTTTGAAATGTTTTTTGTTGTTGTTACCTCATTATTTCTGATTACTGTTTAAAAAGTTTAGAACACTTGTAATTAAAATAGCTAAATAAATCAAATGGTTCTTTAGAAACCTTTGTCTATAAATGATTAATTTCATATTATTTAATTTCTTGTTTAACATAAGGAACCTCAGGACATTTTATTTTTAGACAAATAACATGGAAATTTGTACTTTTTTTAAAAAAATTCTGGTAGATTTATATCTCATTTTAACCAGAAAAACAGACACTGTAAATACTGTTTAAATAAATATGCTTACTATAAATGTAACAGGAAATAATTTAACAATCAAAATATGTAATTGCCTTTAATGTTTGCTATCAGGACAGAGTCATTTCTAAAATATGAATTTGAGCACAATAAGTAGAGAGCTTCTGCTGTTCAAGAGCCTTTATTTAGAAGCAGGTGATGTTTCAATTTTAACAAGATCTAAGAAACTTCAACATGTTCACCACAACAGTAGCATAAAGCATTGCAGTCTGTACAATAAGGAGAGAATGCACTGCACTGGTACAACTTATTGTGTCTAGAAAATCGAGCAGGGGTGGGCAATTAATTTTTACAAGGGGCCACATAGGGAACCTGAATTATGTCGGGGGCCACACATCGATAACTCAGCTGTCTCCCATTACAATTTTACAATAAATTCAGTATTTAATAGCTTTTATAGGTAATTTTATTATTGTAATAATATGGAAATATACCTAAATAAACCTCTCTAATGATTTACAACACACAAACTTGACATTTTTAATATATGTAATAATAGTCACAGACCTCATGAGGGCCAGACAGAGACATGCAAAGGGCCGCATGTGGCCCCCGGGCCGCAGTTTGCCCAGGTCTGAGATAGAGTGACGTCAACTGCTGCTGAACTACTGAATGAACCTTAATGTTTTCAACATTTTTTTAAATCATTTAACCAGATACAGCAACACATCCAGGTACAGGTGCTATCAAAATAAATATAAAAATAGTTACACTATCAAATTTACGATTTTATGATGATTATTGCAGACAGATTAACAGCGAACACTAGGCACAGTAGTCCAACTTGAAGTGGTGGCCAGTAACTTCACGTTTTCGACGTGTGCATTGGTATTCCATTCCATTTTATTTAGTTAACAGTAAATATGGTTTTGTCTCTTTTAACTCTTTTACTTATAGAATTGTTTTTTCTTTTCTTTTCTTATTGCTCCAATAAACCCATATCAATTCCTTGTATGTGCAAACTTTCGTGGGCGCGCAGTGAAATGTGACGCTGCGTTACAAGTCGTGTAAAACTTGACAGTTTCCGTGTCACTTTGTAATAACGCGTGACAGTTTGGGCTCCAAGAACCATCACAGGAACCACTACGAACGTCACGTTCTATTAAGGATCAATACTCATCAAGACGGATCAATACGCTCAGTTGCGACCTCCACGACGTGAGACGAAATGAGGATGGTGTGTGACATTCGTGGAAGATTTTTGGACAGACAAAAACATGCTGCACGAATATCAAGAATATCACGCACCAACACGCACTATTAAGAAACATATTCAGATGTGTTAGTCACATTAAGAATGTCAGGAATGTGTCACGAATGACATAAAAATGACATTCGTAACGCGTCTTGCTTATGTGTAAACGCACCTTACAGCCGTGGGCGTGCGACCTTCCTCCACATCCAAAGGCATGCGAGTTATAGTCAAATAAATTCTTACAAAATTCGGAGTTGGAGTTCCTAATTTCCGAGTTTTCGCTACTCCCTGAACGCAGCATTACGCCCCCCAGCTCATTTTTCTATGGACACGCCCCGTTTTGCTGACGTGGAGACAGGAAGTGGAGTTGTGTCGGTCTTCCGTGTTCGGGACCTGTTTTTTGTGATGGCTGAGGATCCTGCTCTAAGTCTCCGGGTCGTGGATATCACGGACCGGCGGTTCTGTTCGAGCACTACAGCACCGACCAGATCCGGCGGGTCGAGCGGAAAGTCCGCGGAGAGATCGAGCAGAAGAAGGAGGGATTACGGCAGATGGTCGGGGAGCGGTATCGGGACCTGATCGACGCCGCTGACACCATCTCCGAAATGAGGCGCTGCTCCGAGAGCCTGGTCCGGTCCCTGCAGGACATGCAACGCCACGGACCGGGACCGGGACTCAGGACGGCCGCGAGCTGCAAGGACCAGGTGAGCACGCGCCAGAAAACCAGGTCTGAAACATCGGGTTCAAAAACCCACACCAGATCCAAAAACCAGACCCACAACACCAGGTCTAAACACTAGGGTTTGAAACACTGGGTCCAAAACCCAGTTCCATAACACCAAGTCCAAAACAGGGTCCAAAGACAAGGGTTCAAAACGCTGGGTCAAAACCAGGTCAACAACACTGTGTCCAAAAACCAGGTCCACATCCCTGGGTCCAAACCCAGTTCCCTAACACCAAGTCCAAAAAGGGTCCAAAGTCAAGGGTTCAAAACACCGGGTATGATATCAACAGGTCCACAACACTGGGTCCAAAACCCACTTCTATAACACCAATTCCAAAACCAGGTCAGCAACACCAGGTATGACATAACAGGTCCACATCACTGGGTCCAAAACCCAGTTCCATAACACCAAGTCCAAAACAGGGTCCAAAGACAGGGGTTAAAAAACACCGGGTCCAAAAACCAGGTCAGCAACACCGTGTATGATATAACAGGTCCAAAACCCAGTTCCATAACACCAAGTCCAAAAAGGGTTCCAAAGTCAAGGGTTCAAAACACCGGGTATGATATAACAGGTCCACAACACTGGGTCCAAAACCCCACTTCTATAACACCAATTCCAAAAACCAGGTCAGCAACACCAGGTATGACATAACAGGTCCACATCACTGGGTCCAAAACCAGTTCCATAACACCAAGTCCAAAACAGGGTCCAAAGACAGGGGTTAAAACACCGGGTCCAAAAACCAGGTCAGCAACACCGTGTATGATATAACAGGTCCAAAACCCAGTTCCATAACACCAAGTCCAAAACAGGGGTCCAAAGACAGGGGTTAAAAACACTGGATCCAAAAACCAGGTCAACAACCACTGTTCAAAAGCAGGTTCCACAACACCAGGACTGAAATACCAGGTCAAAGACAAG
Organism: Thalassophryne amazonica; assembly: GCF_902500255.1. Taxonomy (NCBI): domain Eukaryota; kingdom Metazoa; phylum Chordata; class Actinopteri; order Batrachoidiformes; family Batrachoididae; genus Thalassophryne; species Thalassophryne amazonica. The sequence continues at coordinate 88,664,030 of NC_047118.1, forward strand.
GGTTCAAAACACTGGGTCTCCAACACCTGGGTCCATAAACCAGGTCCAAACACTGGGTCCAAAAACCAGGGTTGAAACACAGGGTCCATAACATCAGATCCACTACACAGGGTCCTAACACCAGGTCCACAATACTGGTTCCAAAATCCAGGGTTCAAAACACCGGGTCCACTACACATCCGGGTCCACTACACATCCAGGTCCACAACACTGGGTGAAAAAACCAGGGTTCAAAACACAGGGTCCAAAAACCAGATCCACAACACCTGGACTGAAAATCCAGGTCCAAAGACAAGGGTTCAAAACACTAGGTCTCAAACACACTGGGTCCAAAAACCAGGGTTTGAAACACAGGGTCCATAACATCAGATCCACTACACAGGGTCCTAACACCAGGTCCACAATACTGGTTCCAAAATCCAGGGTTCAAATCACCGGGTCCACTACACATCCAGGTCCACAACACTGGGTGAAAAAACCAGGGTTCAAAGCACTGGGTCCAAAAATCAGGTACATAACACCAGGTCTACAACACAGGGTCCATAACACTAGCTCCAAAAATCAGGTTCACAACACCAGGTCCACACCAGTCCACTGGAACATGAGCGAATTATTTTAGAAAAGACGGCCGTTTCAGCTGAAATCTAAAATCCTGTGAATCTAGAACAGATTCTCAGCAGTCTGTTGTGATTATTTCTTACGTTTTGAGTCGTGCGTCTAAGATTTGATGAAGACAGTGATGTCTCAGGGACGTCACAGGGACATCAGGATTTCACTGAGCTGTGCCAAGTTTTAGACTTTTCATATAGAGTCCAAAGAGGTTTAGTTTGTGGAGTTTGGGGTTGTTTGGTTAAAGATTAAGAGAGATACAAACAAACAGCGGGTTGTTGTGGGGTTCAGGGTTCGAATGAATCGTGTGCGACTTAACACCTTCACTCTGACTCTGTAGGAAGTTTTGCTCTGGAGCTCAGCGGACATTGATTTTTAGGTTATGGTTTGTGTTTTAAACCTGCGTGCAGCAGGCTGGAGGTTGGACGGATCTGAACGAACCGTCAAAGGCAAAATGTTCGTAAGATGATAGAATCTGTTCCGAGCACGTTGGAGAGCATCTGGAGCTTGGTGTATGTCTACGTTTCACCCCTGTGATGTCACATCCTGCTGCGACCCTGAGACGCGGCACAGGTCCTTGGATGTCCGTGTGGTCAGGTTTCTTCCTGACTTTCTGGTTTTTGGACTCCATCAGGTTTGGGGACAAGAAGACTTTTCCGTGATGGCGACGGGAAACATTTTGTTGTTCCACCTTGCTGCTGGTAGAAGTTCTGTGACTGTGGTTACTATAAACTTTGATGGCAGTGTTTAGTGTCCCCTGCTGGATGTATGTACACAGCAGCAGGCGAACGTGATGTGGGCGGGAACCAGTTTGTGGAACCAGTTTCAGAGCACTGTTGGGAACTTCTGTTGCAGAGCCAGTGGCAGTGGAAGTTCTACACCATGGCGTCACAAATCCGGCTCCTGCTGGAGATCCCGGAAAAGATCTGGAGCGCTGTGGAGGCGTGTCAGTACCTGCAGGCCACCCGGCTCCACCTGCTGTGCTGTCGCCTCTACAGCCTGCTGCAGCTGGAAGCCTCCTCGGGACTCTACAGTCCCATCCTGGCCCGCTTCCCCATCCTGGTCCGGCAGGTGGCCACCACTGGACACTTCAGGTACCGTCTGTGTCTCCCTTTATGTCGAATGAATGAATGAAGGCAGAAAGTCTGTGGTACTTTTTTCAATTGTATATTTAGTTATTCTTTCTTTCAGCAAATATAGAGGTAACATCCATCATCATTATATGCAGATAAAACATATCAATAATCTGTCCATCAGAGTTGTCCCACGTAGGATCTGCCTCAGCCACCAGTGCTGTGGAGTTCAATAAAACGTCTGAGAAGGATTTTGTTTTTTGATGCTTATATCCTGAACACCCACTCCTCCCGCCAGTCAGCAAATGTATAATAATAATAAAAAAATTCAGAACATAATAATAAACCAAAGGCATAAAGTATTAATGACTTGAATATCAAATAGCTGCAATAGGATTTAAAACAGTTCCCAAATTCTTTCATATGTGTCCAGTTGTCCATTTATTTTACAGATGAGTCATTCCAACAAAGCAGTTTCAGACAAGGCAGTGAACCACTCTGAGAATGTGGGGCCGTTCTGTCCTTTCCAGTGTCTTAAGATGATCCTTTTGGCTGTGGCCAGGGCCGTCTTGAGCCAAAGTGCCTTTTCCCCGGTTATACCAGTGCGAGAGTCCAGTACATTCAGAGGGCATAACTGAGATGTCGAAACAATTTTAACATTAAGACAGTAACATAATTTTACCTAATGTTTCCCCCGTAACCATCCTGATTGGGACAAGTCAGGAACATATGAAGCATATCCCCAGGGGCGGAGTGACAACTCCAGCAAGTACCGGACAGACTGATCTTTGCCCTATGTAGCTTCATGGTGTCCAGTACAGTGGGGGAAATAAGTATTTGATCCACTGTCAGTTTTGCAGGTTTTCCCACCTACAAAGAATGTCGAGGTCTGTAATTTGTATCGTAGGTTCACTTCAACTGTGAGAGACAGAATCTAAAAAAAAAATCCAGAAAATCACATTGTATGATTGTTAAATAATGAATTTGCGTTTTATTGCATGAAATAAGTATTTGACCCCCTACCAACCAGTAAGAATTCTGTCTCTCACAGACCTGTTAATTTCTCTTTAAGAAGCCCTCTTATTCTGCACTCTTTACCTGTATTAATTGCACCTGTTTGAACTTGTTACCTGTATAAAAGACATCTGTTCACACACTCAGTCAATCACACTCCAACCCGTCCACCATAGCCAAGACCAAAGAGCTGTCTAAGGACAGCAGGGACAAAACTGTAGACCTGCACATGGCTGGGATGGACTACAGGACAACAGGCAAGTAGCTTGGTAGAAGACAACTATTATGATTATTTATTAGAAAGTGGAAGAAACACAAGATGACTGTCAATCTCCCTCGGTCTGGGGCTCCATGCAAGATCTCACTTTGTGGGGTAAGGATGATTCTGAGAAAGCTCAGAACTACACAGGAGGACCTGGTCAATGACCTGAAGAGAGCTGGGACCACAGTCACAAAGATTACATTAGTAACACATGATGCTGTCATGGTTTAAAATCCTGCAGGACAGCAAGGTCCCCCTGCTCAAGCCAGCACATGTCCAGGCCCGTTTGAAGTTCACCAGTGACCATATGGATGATCCAGAGGAGGCATGGGAGAAGGTCATGTGGTCAGATGAGACCAGAATAGAGCTTTTTGGAATCAACTCCACTTACCATGTTTAGAGTATGAGAACAACCCCAAGAAAACCATCCCAACCGTGAATCATGGGGGTGGAAACATCATACTCTGGGGGTGCTCTTCTGCAAAGGGGACAGGACGACTGCACCGTATTGAAGGGAGGATGGATGGGGTCATGTGTTGTGAGATTTTGGCAAACAGCCTCCTTCCCTCAATAAGAGCATTGAAGATGGGTCATGGCTGGGTCTTCCAGCATGACAATGACCCCAAACACACAGCCAGGGCAACTAAGGAGGGGCTCCATAAGAAGCATTTCAAGGTCCTGGAGTGGCCTGGCCAGACTCCAGACCTGAACTCAATACAAAATCTTTGGAGGGAGCTGAAACTCCAAACCTGAAAGATCTGGAGAAGATCTGTATGGAGGAGTGGACCAAAATCCCTGCTGCAGTGTGTGAAAACCTGGTCAAGAACTACAGGAAACGTCTGACCCCTGTAATGGCAGACAAATGTTTCTGTACCAATTGTTAAGGTCTGTTTTTCCAGGGGGTCAAATACTTATTTCATGCAATAAAATCCAAATTAATTATTTAAAAATCATACAATGTGATTTTCTGGATTTTTTTTTAGATTCTGTCTCACAGTTGAAGTGTACCTACGATAAAATTACAGAACTCTACATTCTTTGTAGGTGGGAAAACCTGCAAAAGTGACAGTGGGTCAGATACTTATTTCCCCCACTGTATAGTCTGTTAAGTATTTAAATTGTATAAGTTTAGAAACATGTCTCCCTCATCGGCTTCAACATTTGTTTAACCAGGGTATTCTATTCATCTCCATTAAAATTTACCTCCAGTTCTTTTTCCCAAACAACCTTCATTCCTTTATTAGCATCACTAGTATCTTCATTTAAATATTTGTACATATTGCTAACTACATGGGGTAGACTATGCATTTTTGACATTTAGATTGTACCAGCGATTTAGAAGGAAGAATAGAGAAAGATGTCCTAGTATTGTCAGGCAGTCCTTCAGCTGGAGATACTGCCAAAATTCTTTGTTGCAGAGACTGTAGGTTAATTGAAGATCTTCCAAAGTTTTAAATTATTATCATGAAAGTCACGTTCTGACAAATTCCTTTACTAAACCACTGTCCCCAGAATACAGTCCTTCCTCCTATCATAAGCATAGGATTTTTTGCAAATTGACACTGAGCCAACAAGGAAAGGGGAATTTTTTTCTTTTTATTAAACTGCAACCACTATTTCTGCGGATGCTTTATAATTGGGTTGGATTTAATGGTGGCACTGAGGACTTGAGACAAATAATGTACAGCTTTAAACGGGGTGGTTGATTTCATCTTCCAGCTGTACCCATAACAGTTTATTCATCCCTATTTGATAAAAGTGAGGCTATTTGGGCAACTATGAAGGCATCATGATAGAGTTGTAAATTGGGCAGATTCAGTCCTCCAAGGTTGTACTGCCTGGAGTTTTTTTAAGAGTCATTCTGGGTCATTTTCCTGCCCACACAAATGTATTTATTAGTTTGTCTATTGTTTTAAATATTGATTGTGGAACTGTAAGAGGCAGTAAACTGAAGAGATAATTCAATTTAGGAGCAATAACCATTTTGATTGCCTGTATTCTGCCCCATAACGAAATCTGGAGTTTATCCCATCCTTTTAGGAGATCAATTTTCTGAATCAGAGGCTCATAATTATCTACCACAGTATTACCCAACCCTGGATTTAGTAAAACACCCAAATACTTGAGGTTTTTTGTAACCCATTTAAATTTCCAATTATCGAAGTGACTCTTAAAACATCCTTGAGACAGGGGTATTACTTCACACATACTTTATTGCCCGATAGGTTTGAAAACATTTATCACGTTTAGAAGTGAAGGTACAGATTTCTGAGGATGAGATACCAGAACTAATACATCATCAGCAAAAATGGAATACCTTGTTATTGTGACCACCCATGCATATACCTTTTATTTTGTCGTTCTGTCTGATAGCTTGAGCCAGGGGTTCCAAAGATATTATGAAAAGGAGGGGCGAAAGGGGGTCACCCTGCAAAGACTGAGAAAACTGGCAAGTGATCACTGATATCACTGACCAGTAGTCCCCCACTAAGATTACCGGATATAACGTTAGTTAAAATATTGTTAATGAGAGTTGATCTATCCATAGTATTCTGCTAGGATGAATGATGGTTGGAAACAGTCCTAAACAGTACAAGGTGTTTATAAATGAGGTAATTTGTGGATGATTGTGAGGGTTTAAAAAATCTATATTGAAATCTCCACAGACAAATAAATGCTTATTTCTGTTGATTTTGTTGTACATTCCTAAGATAATGTCTTCAGAGGTGTCAATATTTGTCCCAGGAGCTCTGTAAATGCAACTAACAACTATGTTATTGGAGTTTATAGATGTAATTTCTATGGTAACACATTCCATGATGTTGTCCACTGTAAATGACGTTTTTAATGAGTTTACAGTTATAATCTGACCTTACAAACAATGCAACACCTCCGCCCCTTCTCGTCTGCCTATTAACCAGGACCAATTCATAACCATCAGATATACCAGATCTTATTATCCCTCATTTAACCTGTTTCTGAAATTGCAATAACTGAAAAATGTTTTTTGGATGTTTTCAAACAATCATTAATAGTGGACAGATTACGAGAAAGACTTCTGCTGTTGAAATGTATAATTGAAGAATTTTCATCATGATTTATAATTTTTGAATTGTTCTTCTGTAAAATATTTGCACTGTCTCACAATATTCTCACTGAAAAAGGTATCAGGATCATTTTCAGATTCGAAGGGGTGGTTAGCGAGTTATTATAATTAAATGTATCTAGACAGAGCTCCTGGGCAGAAATAAAGGATCATTATCCTTAGTCATTATGTCTCTCTTGTCTCCGGGTGTAGATGATATGGATGAGTGGGTTGCTCCAGTCTGCATCATGTGCTGTGATGTGTTTGAGGTCCTCATACCTATTGTTCATATTTGTCCAGCTCCTCGATGTTCCTTATTGCCATGACTTTTGCTTGTTCTGGTGATCAGTTCAGTTTGATGAATATTTTACAGTTTGAAGTCCATGTGTGCTGGATTTTTCCCTGTTTCTTTAAGAAGCGTGCTTTCCTGGCGATTGTCTGCATTCCGTTTGGTCAGATGTTCATTGATGAATACGTTTGTCCCTTTCAGTTTTCTTCCTTGTTTTAACAGTGCTGTTTGTGTTTTCTGTTGATGAATCTCATGATGATGGTTCGTTTATCACCGTCATTTCTCGGGGCAGAGGGTGGCACGCTTCAATGTTATTTAAATCCATTTCTATACCTTTAGATAGGAGGAAATCAGCAACCTGTTTTTCCACAGAGCTGACCTCCTGTTCACTGGGCTCCCCTCCGCTCTCATCTGTTACCGCCCGGTGCGTAGGACCGTGGTTTGATGTGAAGACCTGTGATGATGACCGTCGTTGATTCTGGTGTACTGCTCCAATTCAGCCACTCTATTTCCAGCTGCACCAGATGCGGTCTTTCTCGGCGTTCTGGAGCCGTAATGCCTTCACCTCCTCCACCAGATCCATGATTGATTTCTGTTGCTGCTTCACAACAGAAATCTCCTCTGATAGAAAGTCCAGAGATTTTTTAATATCGTCACCTTCCTCCGCTGTCAGAACCTTCTTAGGCCCCATGGTCGGCTTATGAGCAGCTTGTCGATCGCCGATGTTAACAGCCTGCGTTGTTTGTCACCGGGATGGATCTGCACTGCGCTGGTGCCAGCGCGGCCTCGGTGTTTCGCGCTGACGGATCCGCGGTGGCTGCACGAGGCCTCGTGCATCTGCAACAGGTATTACAGCCGTGGGGTCATGTTTCCGTGAGGAGCTCTATGCGTGGGTATTTGACCGTCTTGCTGCAAAGACTTACAGCCGTTACAGCCGAGAGCGGTTATTTTTAACCCATCTTTAATTTAAGAATTAAAAAAACAGAAAAGGAGACGCATTAATTTAAGAATTAAAAAATATTAAAGGGGTATTAAGATATTCGTGTTTAATCAGTAAATTGAAGAAAACCTACCATAATTGTGTAAAAGATACGGGTATTTTTTAAATCCTTCTTTAATTGAGGAATTAAAAACCATAAAAGGACGTGCTTTAATTTAAGAATTAAAAAAATATTAAAGGGGTATTAAATATTAGACACTGATTTATGTTTAATTATTTCAGAATTAGTTAATTCTTTAATACATTAAAAAAGATCTAGATATTTTATTAATCATTCTTTAATTCATGAAATAAAATGACATTAAAATATTAGACCCGGGTGGGAGGGGAGGTAGGGCTTGGAGGCGGAGCTTGGGGCGGGGTTAGGGGAGGGTGCTAGGGGCAGGGTTAGGGGTAGAGCTTGGAGGCAGGGTTAGGGGAGGAGCCAGGGGCGGGGCTTGAGGCGGGACTAGGGGAGGGGTTAGGGGCGGGACAATAGTGACGTAATCAATTCTGATTGGCTGTGACGTCATAAGGGGCGGGAAGTAGGGGATGGGGTTAGGGGCGGGGCTTACTGGCGGGACATAGTGACGTAATCGATTCTGATTGGCTGTGACGTCATGAGGGGGGCGGGGCTTAGTGACGTAGTTGATTCTGATTGGCTGACAGGGCCATAAATCAGTTTTTGACATAAGGTCTCTCAGTATTCTCTCTTCCATCCATCCATCCATCCATTTTCTTCTGCTTTATCCGGAGTCGGGTCGCGGGGCAGCAGCTCAAGCAAAGCCGCCCAGACCTCCCGATCCACACACACCTCCCCCAGCTCCTCCGGGGGAACCCCAAGGCATTCCCAAGCCAGCCGAGAGATGTAATCCTTCCAGCGAGGCGTCCAGGGGGCATCCGGAAAAGATGCCCGAGCCACCTCAACTGACTCCTTTCGACGTGGAGGAGCAGCGGCTCGACTCCGAGCTCCTCCCGAGTGACCGAGCTCCTCACCCTATCTCTAAGGGAGCGCCCAGCCACCCTGCGGAGGAAACTCATCTCGGCCGCTTGTACCCGTGATCTCGTTCTTTCGGTCATGAGCCAAATCTCATGACCATAGGTGAGGATCGGAACGTAGATCGATCGGTAAATCGAGAGCTTTGCCCCCTACTCAGCTCTCTCTTCACCACGACGGTCTGATACAGCGACCGCATGCCTGCAGACGCTACACCGATCCGTCTATCGATCTCACGCTCCATCCGTCCCTCACTCGTGAACAAGACCCGAGATACTTAAACTCCTCCACTTGAGGCAAGGACACTCCACTGACCTGAAGAGGGCAAAGCACCTATTTCCGGTCGAGAAACCATGGCCTCGGATTTGGAGGTGCTGATTTTCATCCCGGACGCCTCACACTCAGCTGCAAACCGCCCCAGTGCACGCTGAAGGTCCTGATTTGACGAAGCCAACAGAACAACATCGTCCGCAAACAGCAGAGACCAGATTCTGTGGTTCCCAAACAGACCCCCTCTACACCCTGGCTGTGCCTAGAAATTCTGTCTATAAAAATAATGACCAGAACCGGTGACAAAAGGCAGCCCTGGCGGAGGCCAATGTGCACTGGAAACAGGTTTGACTTACTACCGGCAATGCGACCCAAGCTCCTGCTGCGGTCGTACAGGGACCGGATAGCCCTTAGCAAAGGACCCCAGACCCCGTACTCCCGGAGCACTCTCCACAGGGTCCCCCGAGGGACACGGTCAAACGCCTTCTCAGATCCACAAAACACTGTGGACTGGTTGGCGAACTCCCATGAACCCTTGAGCACCCGATGGAGCGTGTAGAGCTGGTCCAGTGTGCTGCGACCAGGACGAAAACAACACTGCTCCTCCTGAATCCGAGTTCGACCATCGGTTGAATTCTCCTCTCCAGTACTCTGGAATAGACCTTACCGGGGAGGCTGAGGAGTGTGATCCCCCTATAGTTGGAACACACCCTCCGGTCCCCCTTCTTAAACAGAGGGACCACCACCCGGTCTGCCAGTCCAGAGCACTGTCACCGATCGCCACGCGATGTTGCACAGGCGTGTCACCAAGACAGTCCCCAAACATCCAGAGACTTAAGGTACTCAGGACGGATTTCATCCACCCCAGGAGCCTTGCCACCGAGGAGCTTTCTAACCATCTTCAGTGACTTCTGCCTGGGTAATGGATGAGTCCGCCTCTGGGTCCCAGTCTCTGCTTCCTCTTCAGAAGACGTGACGATGGGATTGAGGAGATCCTCGAAGTACTCCTTCCACCGCCCAACAACATCCCCAGTCAGGGTCAACAGCTCCCCACCCGCATCGTAAACAGTGCCGGTGGAGAGCTGCTTCCGCCTCCTGAGGCGTCGGACGGTTTGCCAGAATCTCTTCGAGGGCCAACCGATAGTCTCCTCCATAGCCTCCCTGAACTCCTCCCAGACCCGAGTTTTTGCCTCTGTGACCGCATGGGCTGCGGCACGCTTGGCCTGCCGGTACCTGTCAGCTGCCTCTGGGGTCCCAACCTACCAACAAAGATAAGTAGGACTCCTTCTTCAGCTTGACGGCATCCCTTACTTCTGGTGTCCACCATCGGGTTCGAGGATTGCCGCCGCGACAGGCACCAGAGGACCTTGCGACCACAGCTACGAGTGGCCGCATCAACAATGGAGGTGGAGAACATGGTCCACTCGGACTCCATGTCTCCAACCTTCCCCGGGATCTGGGAGAAGCTCTCCCGGAGGTGGGAGTTGAAGACCTCCCTGACAGAGGGTTCCACCAGTCGTTCCCAGCAGACCCTCACGATACGTTTGGGCCTGGCAGGTCTGACCGGCTTCCTCCCCTCCCAGCGGATCCAACTCACCACAGGTGGTGATCGGTCGACAGCTCTGCCCCTCTCTTTACTCGAATGTCCGAGACACGTGGCCGAAGGTCAGATGATACGACTACAAATCGATCGACCTCCGGCTCAGGGTGTCCTGGTGCCACGTGCACTTATGGACACCTTGTGCTCGAACATGGTTTTCGTGATGGACAAACTGTGACTAACAACAGACGTCCAACAACTGAACACCACTCGGGTTCAGATCGGGGGAGGCCGTGCTTCCCGATCACCCCCCTCCAGGTCTCACTGTTGCCGCCCACATGGGCGTTGAAATCCCCCCAGGAGATCAATGGAGTCCCCAGTCGGAGCGCTATCTAGTACCCCTCCCAGAGACTCCAGAAAGGTCGGGTACTCTGCACTGCCACTCAGCCCGTAGGCCGAGACAACGGTGAGAGACCTGTCCCCGACCCGAAGGCGTAGGGACATGACCCTCTCGTTCACCGGCGTGAACTCCAACACATGGCGACTGAGCTGGGGAGCAATAAGCAATGCAACCCCAGCTCTCCGCCTCTCCCCGTGGGCAACGCCAGAAAAATGAAGCGCCCAGCCCCTCTCCAGGAGTTGGGTACCAGAGCCCATGCTGTGCATGGAGGTGAGCCCGACTATCTCTAGTCAGTATCTCTCAACCTCCCGCACAAGCTTAGGCTCCTTGCCCCCCAGCGAGGTGATATTCCACGTCCCAACAGCCAGGGCTGTGAGCATGGACCAGGCCGCCGGGCCACCCGCCCCGACCGCCACCCAATCCTCTCTGCACCCGACCCCCACGGACCCCTCTGCAGGTGGTGAACCCGCAGGAGTCCCAAAACAACCAATGATTTATAAAGGAAAATCATGGAAATCATCAGGGGGGCCCCAAACCTTTACATACAACTGTACAAATGAGACAAGTAATTAATCTCCTAGAGATGTGTCGCCACCTGCTGGACATATCTGGGCTTGTGGCCGCACCAATTCAGGGTGGATCTCTTCAGGCACCTCACGATTCAACTGGATTACGATTCAGAGGGCTGCCAATCGATTGTAACACGGTTATCAATGTCTTTTTTTCCTGATCCGTGGTGAGTTAGTTTCCAGTACATTCTTTAACAGCCAGCCATGTTTGCACCTGTGTGGCTCTCAGTGAGCGACTCTAAATTCTGTCAGGTCATATTTACGTGTGCCTCATAGCGATGCTTGTGCACACTGACTGCGCTCCTGCACTTTGTGCTTCCGTCAGAAGACTTAAAACAGGAAGGCGTGTTGTGTTATTGGTGAAACGTTGCTGCACTGCTGATTTACTGACACTCTTACAAGTGCAGAAACGCGGCACGAGACATCTGTCCTCATGTTGTCCAGGTGTATCTTCCTGTTAATTGCACTTTGGGTGCAGCGGGACGTGCACTCCTGTTGTCCTGAAGGCCTTTGAATGACTTTTTTTTACAGCTGTGATTGGCTCAGAGTCCTTTTGGCAAGAAGACAAAGTTGATCATCATAGACATGTGGTCTAAAACGTGATTGTTTTGTGTAAACCGGTGGACTTTTTTTGATTCATAAAGTTCTTCTGGGTTTCATCTTTGAAGGAGCGGATTTGAAAAGAAAATGGAATTGAGCAAATAAGATGCGGGTTTGTTGTGTGTCAGCTGGTCACAGCACCTTTTCTTCTTTGGCACCTTTTCTATGGAACAGTCTGATTTTGTGGAATCTGTTTTCTGTTTCTTATAGTTGCCACTAATTTAGTGGTTTTGATTTGCCCTTTTATGCTTTGTTTAATAATAAATAATAATAATACATTTTATTTAAGGGTGCCTTTTATGGAACTCAAGGTCACCTTACAACACATACATTAAAATAACAGCAATTTTGAATTTTATTTTATTTGTTTTATTGATGTTTTATCATTTTTACTTCATTGCTGATGGTTGGTTGTAATCACATCTCTTGTATTTTGTTAACTGGATTCTGTTGATGTTTTGTATAGTTATGGTTGCCCGACTAGGTTAGGCTTCTCTCTTTTGGACCCTGCTCTTGTGAAGCACCTTGAGATGACCTGTGTTGTGTTCAGTTCTCGAGTGTTTTCCAACGTTCTCCTGCTCGAAACATCACAGCTTCTTTGAAACCTCTGTGACATATGTAACTAGAGCCTGACTGATATATCGGCCGATATAAGCCCTTTTCAAAGTACTCACTATTGGCCGAAATTTTGCCGATAGAACGCGGATAATTTCTCATAAACAGAACAGTTACTGAAATAATGTTTGTGTAGGCAATGTAAAATGTCCTTGCACCGTTTGTCCAGTAGCTGGAGCTCTGACGCCATTCACTGAGAGCTGCTTACACCCCTGCTTAAATATGTTTATCACCGGCCCCCATAGTTCGCCTTCACACTGCACTGATCAGCTGACAAAAGCATTCAAGTAAGTTTATAAGGATGTTGTTTGTAATAACTTTGCGATTACATTCACCCCAAATTTCTCCCGTTTCAGTTCAACTCAGTTTGATTAACTCAGTTTATGTAGTAATGTGTCAAATGTGCGTCATTGCATCGGTCATACTTTTTATTAAGCTGTTTTTATTAAAACGTTGTGTAGACCTTATTTCTAGCATGAAATCTTTCGTTTACTGCTAAGAGGTTGAAACATTCAGATTCACTGAAAAAAAATGCAGATAATCGATAAATCGGCTGATTTGCCGATAGCCGATAAATCAGCCGATTTATCGATTATCTGCATTTTTTTCATCCAAATATTATCGGCATCGGCCTCAAAAATATATGTAACAAAACTCCACCCCTGATATATATACACACACACACACACTCAGTGGCCCAGTGAAAGTTGCTCTGTCACCAAGCAGCGCCGCCTCCACCGAGGTGATGAAAATCCTTCAAACCCACTTTGAGTAACGCTCGCCATATTCATGATGTGACATTTTTTTTTTTTTTCGCTTGTGCACCTCACAGATCCACCATTCTTCTGGAGAGCCGGTCTCTGCTTCGGGGTCGGGCCATGTCAGACCAGGCCATTGCAGAGGCCCTTGTGTCCATCATGTTGCTGGAGGACAGCTCACCACGTCAAGCCCTGGCCGACTTCCTCCTCGCCAGGAAGGCCTCCATCCACCAGCTGCTCAACCAGCCTCCACAGGGTGCGCTGCCGTGTGGGCACACCCACGACCGACACGCCACATCACAAAGTTTAAAATGCGTCATAAATATGGAGGTCATTAAAAAGGGGGGCAGCTTACTCTAGGGTTAGGGTTCACAGGATTTAACACTATATTTGGGTATATTCAGAAAAAAAAAATCAACACTGGATAACCACAAATACAATAGTAATAAATAGAAACCCTCATCTTGCTGGTTTGACTCCTCCTGTGTTTGCACACAGCAGCCATGTAGTTCTGGTTCCTTGTGGCATTGTACGTTATCTCCTTTCGATACTTCCAAATTCTACAAGTTCCACATGGTGATCAATAAACATCCGATATCCCTCGTCATATTTGTGTTGCTTGATTCTTGTCTGTCCACAGGCAATGATCTGGTAAACGTCGCTAATACGGACGGCTGGTCTCCATTTCAAGTCCCGTGTCCACGTCGCAGCTCTCCCCCATTGAGGTCGCAAACACAGCCGTCCGCTGGCGTCACGCCATCGCGTTCTCGCCAACTCTTTGCGGTTACACTTTTCCAAAACTGGATAAACTTGTTTGTCTTTGGGAGACTAGCCAACTCCTGGCATATTTTTTGTTGTTTTGTAATGCATGTGAATGTCAAAAAGTAAACAAACACTACAAATAATTACAAAATAAAACACGTTAGCTAGCCGCCGCAAAGCGAAAATCGTGCTACCAGATGTGTAGCCATCAGCTGAAAAACCCAGATTTTGATGGCTCAGTGCATTTTGTATAAATACCCCCCCTCACCCCCCACATTTGAAAGGGAGAATTAGCTATAAATAGCTAGGTAGCTTAGCCAGTGTTTGTGCTCTTCTGTGTGACGGCGGGTTGGTTTGTGACGGCTGAGAAAATGTTATTGTGTGACTATAAAGTAATTGTAAGGAACCTGGTACAAGCTTCTCATCATCTTGATGTGGTCTAGGCACCGGTATCAAGGCACAGGTGTGCAGCCTGGTGGAACTGCTGGTGACCACCCTGTTCCAGGCCTACGCCGTCTTCTGCCTTCCTCCAGAGGGAAGCTCCAAGCCAGCGGAGGGAGGCCTAAGCTATGGCATGCTCTTTTCTATACTGGAGAATGTTACTTCTGCTGCGCCGGCAGGTAGTCGACCATGAAGAAGGTTTGACGTTGTCTTCTGTGTGAAGTTGTGACTGTCGACAACAGTTGTTGTATGTGTGGTCTCTAATGGAGAATGTCATTTTTTCACTGTTGTGGTGGTTATTTTGGTGGCTTCCCTCATGAGTCTCATTTGTCCATGTTTATGCAGTTTTTTTTTTTTGGACGGATGCTCTACACCGTGATACAAACTGATTTCACTGAACTACAAGAGAAATGCAACACTTGACACTGCTGATTTAATCAGTTAATGAGTCACCATGACAGGAATGGCTTATTTTTTCTTCCTTAACCCTCTGGAGTCTTGGCTATTTTTGGGCATTTTTCAGTACTTCATAATTTACCTTTAAAACCTGTTTACCTGTTTTTTTTACTGTTTACATGCAATAAGACGCCACACAAATTCAGAAAAACGATTCCTGTTCAATGCACACCAGAAGCTCCAAACATTTGTAGATATTCCACCTCAATATCTGTGTATTTTTCCCTAATTCCATGTTTTTGTAGCATTTTTATTGGTGTTGGTACAGACTGATCCTGACTGTTAGTGGCCAAAAAAAAAAAAATTTAGAATAAGATGTTTAGGACTGTGGTGGTGGGGAGTCTCCAACTGAACTCCTGTGTTCTCCGCCCCTGGAGCCTCCTCTGTGTCCCAGGAGTCAGTGCTAGAGCAGCGCTCTCTGCAGAGCAGAATCCTGGAGAAGCTGGACCAAGAAGCGCGCGGTCCGATCCACTAGGCAGATCTGTGCACACAGATCTGTGGATCCACCTGCTCTCGTTCGTCCAGACCAGAACAAAGTCCACTTCATCATCAGATTGATGCTCTGGTTCAGACTCTGATGGTGCGCTCTGCGCTTGGATCGTCTTCATACAGTTAAAAAAAGAGAGACTTGCCATGCTGTTCCAAGATGTCTGATTATTTTGACACATTAAATAAATAATAACTACACCACACACCAACCACACACACTGAAACATCCACCACACACACACACACACACCACACACACACTAAAAATACTCCAAGCACGGCAAATATCGCAACTTTTAAAACTGATTTCATCTGCTTTTTGCTCCACACAAAACTAAGCTTTTCTTCTCTCAGCAAGCAGAGTCCGTGGATTGGAGATCATTGTTTATTTGGTAATATATTTTACACCAGTCATAAAAAAAAAATTTGTGTATTTTTTTTTTTTTAACTTGTTTGCTGTCACAGATAGAGACACTAAGGACAAGTCCCATTCGCAAAACACGCGGTGCGCGCACACACCCACGTGGTCTGGTGTGTTGTCATCAAACCCTCATGGAGTTGGTGTTTTTGATTGGTTGGCTCCTGAGGTTTCCACCAGTGGTAACACCCCTCTCTCCTGCTGCAGTTAAGGGAGTCCTATTTCTTTCCAGCCCTCTTGCTCATCCAGATGAATAAGGAAATGAGTCGTTTTTGCTGTGGGTGTCTGCAAAGAGAATATTATCCCCCCAAAACTTGCATAAATTATTAAGCATAATTCAAGTTATACTTGTCCTATTAACAAAACTTAAAAAGTGTAAAGGTTGAAGTCTCCACGTTCAACACGCATTCAAAGGGAGACTCAGAGTGCAGCGGATTGAGTGTTACATCCACTTAATTAGGTCATGTGATTTTTTTACGTAGTGGCACATCAGTCAACTCCAGAGGGTTAAAACTGTCCACTTAATGGTTGATGTAACTCAGAGTGAGGGTTCATGCTGTCATTGGTGTGCATGTGTCTGATGGCGGTGTGGCAGTGGACGTTTCCATGAGTTCTTGTCTTTTTACACACAGACTGAGGAGAAGCTTGTAGACCTTAATGATGGTACATTGGAATGTTCTCACATCAGTTTGGTGGTGCAGGTGCAATGGCCATGTGACATCCATAGAGAACAGGTCATGGGGACAGCGGTCTGAGGGCGTCACGTATGGACTGCAGCTTGGGGCCCTCAGTGGGAACTGTGATCTGAGGATGTTGCAGACACTATGGTCTATGATCATCCCAGGAACTATGGTCTCATGGTGTCCTGGGGACTGTGATCTAGTAGGAACTGTGGCCTGAGGTTGTTGTGGGGCTGAGGGTGTTACGGGGTCCGTGATCTGTTTGTCATGTGGACTGGGGTCCGAAGCCCTCAGTGGAGAACTGGGTCCAAGGTCCTCAGCAAGGCCCAAGAACTGCGGTCCAAGGCTCTCAGCGGGGACTGTGCTCTAATGTGGACTGTGGGTTATGTGTCACTGGACTAAGGGTGTCACAGGGACTGTGGCATGTGGTTGCACAGTGCTGAGGGTGTCACGTGGACTGTGATCTATATCCGTCTGTCACGGGGCTGAGGGTGTCGCGTGGCCTGTGGTCTACGCCCGTCACGGGGCTGAGGGTGTTGCGTGGCCTGTGGTCTACGTCCGTCACGGGGCTGAGGGTGTCGCGTGGCCTGTGGTCTACGTCCGTCACGGGGCTGAGGGTGTCGTGGATTGTGGTCTACGTCCGTCACGGGGCTGAGGGTGTCGCATGGAGTGTCTACGTCCATCACGGGGCTGAGGGTGTTGCGTGGCCTGTGGTCTACATCCGTCACGGGGCTGAGGGTGTCGCGTGGATTGTGGTCTACATCCGTCACGGGGCTGAGGGTGTCGCGTGGACTGTGGTCTACGTTCGTCACGGGGCTGAGGGTGTCGTGTGGACTGTGGTCTACGTCCGTCACAGGGCTGAGGATGTCGCGTGGACTGTGGTCTGCGTCCGTCACGGGGCTGAGGGTGTCGAGTGGACTGTGGTCTACGTCTGTCACGGGCTGGGGACTGTGGTCTCATGTTGACTGTGATCTTTGGTTGTCCTGGGGACTGTGGTCTCATGTTGACTGTGATCTTTGGTTGTCCTGGGGACTGTGGTCTCATGTTGACTGTGATCTTTGGTTGTCCTGGGGACTGTGGTCTCATGTTGACTCTGATCTTTGGTTGTCCTGGGGACTGTGGTCTCATGTTGACTGTGATCTTTGGTTGTCCTGGGGACTGTGGTCTCATGTTGACTGTGATCTTTGGTTGTCCTGGGGACTGTGGTCTCATGTTGACTGTGATCTTTGGTTCCTGGGGACTGTGGTCTCATGTTGACTGTGATCTTTGGTTGTCCTGGGGACTGTGGTCTCATGTTGACTGTGATCTTTGGTTGTCCTGGGGACTGTGGTCTCATGTTGACTGTGATCTTTGGGTGTCCTGGGGACTGTGGTCTCATGTTGACTGTGATCTTTGGTTGTCCTGGGGACTGTGGTCTCATGTTGACTGTGATCTTTGGTTGTCTTGGGGACTGTGGTCTCATGTTGACTGTGGTCTGAGGGTGTCCTGGGGACTGTGGTCTCATGTTGACTGTCGTCTGATGGTGTCCTGGGGACTGTGGTCTCATGTTGACTGTCGTCTGAGGGTGTCCTGGGGACTGTGGTCTCATGTTGACTGTGATCTTTGGTTGTCCTGGGGACTGTGGTCTCATGTTGACTGTGATCTTTGGTTGTCCTGGGGACTGTGGTCTCATGTTGACTGTGGTCTGAGGGTCTCACAGAGACTGTGATCTTTGGTTGTCCTGGGGACTGTGGTATCATGTTGACTGTGGTCTGAGGGTGTCCTGGGGACTGTGGTCTCATGTTGACTGTGATCTTTGGTTGTCCTGGGGACTGTGGTCTCATGTTGACTGTGGTCTGAGGGTGTCCTGGGGACTGTGGTCTCATGTTGACTGTGATCTTTGGTTGTCCTGGGGACTGTGGTCTCATGTTGACTGTGATCTTTGGTTGTCCTGGGGACTGTGGTCTCATGTTGACTGTCGTCTGAGGGTGTCCTGGGGACTGTGGTCTCATGTTGACTGTGATCTTTGGTTGTCCTGGGGACTGTGGTCTCATGTTGACTGTGATCTTTGGTTGTCCTGGGGACTGTGGTCTCATGTTGACTGTGGTCTGAGGGTGTCCTGGGGACTGTGGTCTCATGTTGACTGTCGTCTGAGGGTGTCCTGGGGACTGTGGTCTCATGTTGACTGTGATCTTTGGTTGTCCTGGGGACTGTGGTCTCATGTTAACTGTGATCTTTGGTTGTCCTGGGGACTGTGGTCTCATGTTAACTGTGATCTTTGGTTGTCCTGGGGACTGTGGTCTCATGTTGACTGTGATCTTTGGTTGTCCTGGGGACTGTGGTCTCATGTTGACTGTGATCTTTGGTTGTCCTGGGGACTGTGGTCTCATGTTGACTGTGATCTTTGGTTGTCCTGGGGACTGTGGTCTCATGTTGACTGTGATCTTTGGTTGTCCTGGGGACTGTGGTCTCATGTTGACTGTGATCTTTGGTTCTCCTGGGGACTGTGGTCTCATGTTGACTGTGGTCTGAGGGTCTCACAGAGACTGTGATCTTTGGTTGTCCTGGGGACTGTGGTATCATGTTGACTGTGGTCTGAGGGTGTCCTGGGGACTGTGGTATCATGTTGACTGTGGTCTGAGGGTGTCCTGGGGACTGTGGTCTCATGTTGACTGTGATCTTTGGTTGTCCTGGGGACTGTGGTCTCATGTTGACTGTCGTCTGAGGGTGTCCTGGGGACTGTGGTCTCATGTTGACTGTGATCTTTGGTTGTCCTGGGGACTGTGGTCTCATGTTGACTGTGGTCTGAGGGTGTCCTGGGGACTGTGGTCTCATGTTGACTGTGGTCTGAGGGTTCCTGGGACTGGGTGGTGTCTCATGTTGACTGTGGTCTGAGGGTGTCCTGGGGACTGTGGTCTCATGTTGACTGTGGTCTGAGGGTGTCCTGGGGACTGTGGTCTGAGGGTGTAACTGGGACTTGATGGATGAAATCTGATTAACAAAACAACTGTGTCCTCAGCAAAAGGCAGGAAGGTTTTACAGGAAGAGTCAAGTACAGGTGGCTGGTTCAAGCATTTGCCCTCAGTGGTCACTGAGTTCCAGCCCGTCCTCCGCACCCTGGCTCAGCCAATCCAGAGCGAGCAGCTCCGTGGCACGCTGCAGCAGTGGCTCACAACGTAAGCTGCAGCCCATCCTAATCAATGATCAGAGTTTGTGTGACTGCACAGCTGATGTTTAATGGCATTTTGGATTGTGTCTCCAAGAGGACGCTGGCTTTGATTTTGTTTGCATTTGATGTTCATGTCTTTGCTTCTGTGCTACCAGCTGTGAGGATGTGTGTCGAGGTGTGGGTGGACTTCTGGTCTACGTGAAGACTCTGAAAGCCTTGGCAGCCATCAGAGACGCTGTGTGGGACCTCTTGTCTGCTGAATCCATCAGGCAGCACTGGACCACAGTCTGTCACTGCTTGCTGGAGCGCCCCCTGGATGTCTGGGATGACTTCCTTCAGCAGCTCTTCCTTCAGCGCCTGCAGGTTGGTGCTGGGAATGGACGACATCACAATGTTTCTTGGTATTTTTGGCGATAACCATATAAAAATAGTAACATTCTTCAGACTCCGTCATGGCCAGAGCCCACTGGTCTTTCTTAAAGAATGCGTATGAGACAAAGACGAATGGTTTCGTTGTTTAAAATCCTCAGTGGGAGCAGCCAAAAAAGGAAAACATTTACGTTTAAAGGAGTAAAGGTCCACAGTGCCACAGCACAACCATGGACCAGCAGCAGGACCACAGAGAGGAAAATATACAGCCAGAAACAAAACATCACTCGCTCACTCATCTTCAACCGCTTACTCCAATTAAGCCACACGGGGGGCTGGAGCCTATCCCAGTAGTCATAGGGTGTGAGGCGGGGTTCACCCTGGACAGGAAGTCAGTCTGTCACAGGGCCGTATATAGACAGACAAACACATCCGCACGCACACCGACGGACAGTTCAAAGTTTCCAATCCATCTAACCTGCATGTCTTTGGATGTGGGAGGAAACTGGAGCACCTGGAGGGAACCCACACAAACACTGGGGGGGGGGGCGCAAACTCCACACAGAAAGGCCACAGGTGGGAATCTAACCCATGACCTTTTGCTGTGAGGCAACAGTGCTAACCAGTGCTATTCCAACTAGGATGACTACCAATTCATCAACACTTATAGATAACATATTAACAAATGCTACTGTAGGGAACTTAACGGTTGGGTTGCTCATAGTGACGTCAGGGATCATTTACCGGTTTTCATAGCTTCAGTTCATTTGCTGATTTTAAAAAAGGAACAAAAAGAAACAGTAAATATCAAAAGGAAAATAACTGATGCTTCTATTGAAAACCTCAGAAGGGACTTATTGCATCATGATTGGTGTGATATTTATAGTGAGGATATTGATAAATCATATGAATTGTTTGTTTCCATTATTTCTAACCTGTATAAAAAACATTGCCCGTTTGTGCGTATAACTGGAAATAGGAAAAAAAAAAAAATCGATAAACCTTGGGTTACAAAGGATTCCAGAATGCGTGTAAAAAGTTTTTTTTTTTATTTTGCAAACAGCTTATAAAATTTAGAACAAAAGAATGACATAAAAACAAACGTGCATTATGCGATTGTGTAAGAAGCAGTTTTATTGCAGTTTATTGGGAAAAAAATAAAACCAACACTAAAGGCACCTGGAAGCTTTTAATGAAATTATTAAAAAGAAAAAAGTTGTTAACAATTATCCATCTTACTTTCATAACTGATTCTGACAAAACTGGAAAAGAAAATAAAGTTATTGCTGGATCATTTCAATGATTTAATTTGTCACTGTGGGTAAAAACTTATCAAATTCAATTGTATCCTCAAACATTGTGCTCTTTGGACACAGCAATACAATGAATACAACTCTGGATTCAATGTGTATTCATGAAACTGATGAAATTGAAATTAACATAGTTCGCAAGTTAAAAGTGGAAAAAATCAATAGACAGTGACAACCTTGATATGTTCTTGATTTAAAAAAAAAAAAAATTATTGATTGTATTATTAAACCCTTGACTTACATTTCTAATTTTTCATTGATGACCGAGAAATTTCCTTCTAAAATGAAAAATAGCTAAGGTGATACCATTGTTCAAATCTGGTGATAAGCATGTTTTTTCAAACTACAGGCACAATCTCATTGTTACCACAATTTGCAAAAATTATGGAAAAGATATTGTAAGAGGTTGAACGATTCTTAACTAAACAACACATTCTTAGTGAAGATCAGTATGTGGAAAAAATCGCACTACTTCATTGGCTTTGGTCGATTTTGTTGAGCAGTTACGAATGCAACAGAGAAGAAGAAATACACTAGGAGTTTTTTTATTGCAGAAAGTATTTTGATACCACAGATCACACCTACTGTTGAATAAATTACAAAGTATGGTATTAGAGGACAGGCCTTTGATTGTTTTTTTTTTTTTCCATTATGTTTTTATTGAATTTTCAGAACTTCATTCATTCTGCAAGTACATTCCAATTCATTTTTTTTCCCAAACATAACATCTCGAACAACCCCCCCCCCCCCCCCCCCCCCCCCCCCCCCCCCCATTCACACACATACATACAGATAAAGAAAATTAAAATTAACAGACAATCAGAATAAAAATAAACAAGAGCAAAATAAAACAAAAACGAGTAAACAAAAATAAAATAAAAAGTAAAACCAATAAAAATACACTAAATAATGTAATAACATAATATACTATATATTAAAGTTAAGTTTAAAACAAGGGATTACAGTGTGTTACAATTTAGTCCATATGTTCTGCTACAGTCTTGGCCAAATATACAGTGGGGGAAAACAAGTATTTGACCCCGTGTCAGTTTTGCAGGTTTTCCCACCTACAAAGAATGGAGAGGTCTGTAATCTTTATCGTACGTACACTTCAACTGTGAGAGACAGAATCTAAAAAAAAAAGTCCAGAAAATCACATTGTATGATTTTTAAATAATTGCATTTTATTGCATAAAATAAGTATTTGACCCCCTACCAACCAGCAAGAATTCTGTCTCTCACAGACCTGTTAATTTTTCTTTAAGAAGCCCTCTTATTCTGCACTCTTTACTTGTATTAACTGCACCTGTTTGAACTTGTTACCTTTATAAAAGACACCTGTTCACACACTCAATCATACTCCAACCTGTCCACCATAGCCAAGACCAGAGCTGTCTAAGGACACCAGGGACAAAACTGTAGACCTGCACAAGGCTGGGATGGACTACAGGACAACAGCCAAGCAGCTTGGTAGAAAACAACAACTGTTATGATTACTGATTAGAAAGTGGAAGAAACACAAGATGACTGTCAATCTCCCTCAGTCTGGGATTCCATGCAAGATCTCACTTTGTGGGGTAAGGATGATTCTGAGAAAGCTCAGAACTACACAGGAGGACCTGGTCAATGACCTGAAAAGAGCTGGGACCACAGTCACAAAGATTACATTAGTAACACATGATGCGGTCATGGTTTAAAATCCTGCAGGGCAGCAAGGTCCCCCTGCTCAA
This sequence comes from Thalassophryne amazonica, assembly GCF_902500255.1. Lineage (NCBI taxonomy): Eukaryota > Metazoa > Chordata > Actinopteri > Batrachoidiformes > Batrachoididae > Thalassophryne > Thalassophryne amazonica. The sequence goes on from NC_047118.1 coordinate 88,686,893, forward strand.
GCCAGCACATGCCCAGGCCCGTTTGAAGTTCACCAGTGACCATCTGGATGATCCAGAGGAGGCATGGGAGAAGGTCATGTGGTCAGATGAGACCAGAATAGAGCTTTTTGAAATCAACTCCACTCGCCGTGTTTGGAGGATGAGAACAACCCCAAGAAAACCATCCCAACTGTGAAGCATGGGGGTGGAAACATCATACTCTGGGGGTGCTCTTCTGCAAAGGGGACAGGACGACTGCACCGTATTGAAGGGAGGATGGATGGGTCATGTATTGCGAGATGTTGGCCAACAACCTCCTTCCCTCAATAAGAGCATTGAAGATGGGTCATGGCTGGGTCTTCCAGCATGACAATGACCCCAAACACACAGCCAGGGCAACTAAGGAGGGGCTCCGTAAGAAGCATTTCAAGGTCCTGGAGTGGCCTGGCCAGTCTCCAGACCTGAACTCAATACAAAATCTTTGGAGGGAGCTGAAACTCCAAACCTGAAAGATTTGGAGAAGATCTGTATGGAAGAGTGGACCAAAATCCCTGCTGCAGTGTGTGAAAACTTGGTCAAGAACTACAGAAACGTCTGACCTCTGTAATGGCAGACAAATGTTTCTGTACTAATTGTTAAGCTCTGTTTTTCTAGGGGGTCAAATACTTATTTTATGCAATAAAATGCAAATTAATTATTTAAAAATCATACAATGTGATTTTCTGGATTTTTTTATTTTTTATTTTTTAGATTCTGTCTCTCACAGTTGAAGTGTACCTACGATAAAACTACAGACCTCTCCATTCTTTGTAGGTGGGAAAACCTGCAAAACTGACAGGGGGTCAAATACTTATTTTCGCCACTGTATATTAGTCCTCCAGAGATGACATGTCATTGACCAAGGACAGAAAAGGACACCAAGTCTTATTAAAATTTTCAGAACTGCCTCTAATACTGAACTTAATTTTCTTTAAATGAATGACAGACAGTAGATCTTTCAACCAAGATTTAGAAGATGGGGGTTTTTGGTCCTTCCAGTGAAGTAAGATTCATCTGCGAGCCACAAAAGAGGAAAAAGCAATAACATTCCTTTCCCTGGTAGAGAAACAGGAAAAGTCCTCGGGTACACCTAAAAACAGAGATTAAAGAGCTGGGAACCACGGGTCTATTGAGAGGTTTGACAAGGTATCATGAAAAGAGGACCAGAGTGGACCAAGTCTTACACAGGAAAAGAACATGTGCACATGATTGGCAGGTTAGAGGGAGCATCTGTCACACACACAACCCCTGGCAAAAATTATGGAATCACCGACCTCAGAGGATGTTCATTCAGTTGTTTAATTTTGTAGAAAAAAAAAGCAGATTACAGACATGACACAAAACTAAAGTCATTTCAAATGGCAACTTTCTGGCTTTAAGAAACACTATAAGAAATCAAGAAAAAAGATTGTGGCAGTCAGTAAGGGTTACTTTTTTAGACCAAGCAGAGGAAAAAAATATGGAATCACTCAATTCTGAGGAAAAAATTATGGAATCACCCTGTAAATTTCATCCCCCAAATTAACACCTGCATCAAATCAGATCTGCTCATTGACATTGACCCTATGTGTCTTTTTGCAAGGAATGTTTTTGCAGTTTTTGCTCTATGGCAAGATGCATTATCATCTTGAAAAATGATTTCATCATCCCCAAACATCCTTTCAATTGTCCAAAATATCAACATAAACTTGTGCATTTATTGATGATGTAATGACAGCCATCTCCCCAGTGCCTTTACCTGACATGCAGCCCCATATCATCAATGACTGTGGAAATTTACATGTTCTCTTCAGGCAGTCATCTTTATAATCTCATTGGAAAGGCACCAAACAAAAGTTCCAGCATCATCACCTTGCCCGATGCAGATTCGAGATTCATCACTATGACTTTCATCCAGTCAATTGCTTTTCCTTAGCCCATTGTAACCTTGTTTTTTCTGTTTAGGTGTTAATGATGCCTTTCGTTTAGCTTTTCTGTATGTAAATCCCATTTCCTTTAGGCGGTTTCTTACAGTTCGGTCACAGACGTTGACTCCAGTGTTCCTCCCATTCGTTCCTCATTTGTTTTGTTGTACATTTTTCGATTTTGAGACATATTGCTTTAAGTTTTCTGTCTTGACGCTTTGATGTCTTCCTTGGTCTACCAGTATGTTTGCCTTTAACAACCTTCCCATGTTGTTGTATTTGGTCCAGAGTTTAGACACAGCTGACTGTGAACAACCAACATCTTTTGCAACATTGCGTGATGATTTACCCTCTTTAAGAGTTTGATAATCCTCTCCTTTGTTTCAATTGACATCTCTCGTGTTGGAGCCATGATTCATGTCAGTCCACTTGGTGCAACAGCTCTCCAAGGTGTGTTCACATCCTTTTTAGATGAGGACTAACGAGCAGATCTGATATAATGCAGGTGTTAGTTTTGGGATGAAAATTTACAGGGTGATTCCATAATTTTTTCCTCAGAATTGAGTGATTCCGTATTTTTTTCCTCTGCTTGGTCTAAAAAAGTAACCGTTACTGACTGCCACAATCTTTTTTTCTTGATTTCTTATAGTGTTTCTTAAAGCCAGAAAGTTGCCATTTGAAATGACTTTAGTTTGTGTCATGTCTGTGATCTGCTTTTTTTTCTACAAAATTAAACAACTGAATGAACATCCTCCGAGGCCGGTGATTCCATAATTTTTGCCAATGGTTGTAATCACTGGAATTGAATAGTTTACGTCTAGCTTTGGTCAAATGTGTGCTGTGCAAAATCTTAAACTGTATCAGTGTCAGACTAACACAAGGAGAGGTGGTATTGACTCTTTCCAGGGCCTTCTGCCACCAGTCATCTGAAAAAGTAACATTGAGTTCTGATTCCCAGGTGTTTCTAACTGTTAAAAGAGATGGAGATGCGGTCAGCTTAACTACAGCTACAGTAATTCCGCAGAATGCAGGATAAGATAGGATTGTATCTATTAGGGATTCAGGTGGTTCATGGGGAAAGTAGGGGAAATTATGGTGAGCAAAATTGTGGGTCTAAAAATATCTAAACAAATGAGATTGTGGAAAGTCAAGTTTAGTTCTAAGAGTATCAAAAGAAATAAAGTTTATAATCAACAAAGTTTTTTTAAAGAAACTAAGCCCTTATCCTTCCACAATGGGGGAAAAAAACTGGGTCAGCAGTCGAGTGGTGTAATAAATGGTTGTCACAATGGGCATTCGTGTGGAAGCAGAAGAAAATTTTAAACTGGTGTTGAAATTGTTTCCAATCTTTACTGTAGATAAAACAATTCGGTTTGAGGTATAATTTGTAGGATATGAGTTTAGAGGGGCACAGACCAAGTTTGCTAGAGAGACAGAGCTACATGAACGAGCCTCCATTTGTGTCTGTTTTAGGGGTTATACCACAAGTAAATTTTTGGGATATTAGCTGCCCAATAATATGTCAAGAAATTTGGTAGTGCGAGGCATTCCAATGTTGGAGATCTGATTTCACTTCTTTGACTGTTTTCATGATGTTATTTTTGCAAAGTGAGGTGAGATCATGCAAAATACTGATACCTAGATAGCGAAAAGTGGAAGGAGCTAGTCAATAGGGTAATGTTTGACCTGGGATCTGTTTGGCAGCATCATTCACAGGAAAACATTGCTCTTATTAAAGTTTAGTTTATAACCTGAAAAAGAGCCAAACATTACAGTATTTCGAGGATATGATTTATACTAATGGTAGGGTTTGATATGCAAAGAAAAAGGTCAGTGACACCCTATGCTTGATTCCATTTCGACAGATACCCGTGATAAGTGAAGAGCTTTTAATGGCCATGGACAGGGGTTCAATTGCAAATCCAAATAACAATGGCGACAAGGGGCAGCCCTGTCGGCAGCCACGGGTTAGGGGAAGTATTCTGACCAGGTAGAGTTGGTGATCACTCTAGCAGTGGGTGCATTGGATAACAGTTGAATCCACAATATAAATGTTGGACCAAAACCAATCTTTTTAAAAACTGAGAATAATATCCCCACTCCACCTGGTTGAAAACCTTTTCTGCATCCATTGAAACTACCATTTCAGCCTCATGTGTACGAGGCTCTGAAAGTATAATATTGAGTAGCCTGACGAATATTCGAGGATAGTTGCCTGCCTCTTATAAAAACCAGTTGATCGCTAGAGATTATATTTGGCAGGCAGGGGTCCAGACGGCCGGCCAGAACCTTGGCTAGCAACTTCACATCAGCATTGAGCAGGCTGATGGGTCCTCCAGTTAGTACATTTTTTATTGGGTTTGGGAATAAGTGATATTGAGGCCTGGGTTAAAGTTGGGGGGGAGGATCCCACGTTTAAGTGAATCATTAAACATATCCACATTAGGGGGCAAGTTGATCAGAAAATGTCTTTAAAAAAATCTGCCGGAAAGCCATCAGTGCCTTGCCATTCTGCATTAATCTAAGATGAGTTGTTATTTCAGCTAAATTAAATTTAATTGTATTCTGATTTTTTTGTAAGTCAGGTTATCCAGAAATGCATTCATTTCGGTTTGATCTGATGGGGCTTCAGACTTATAAAGGTTGGTGTAATATTGGGTAAAAGCCCTGTTATCCCTACCTGATCTGTAATTTTGGTACATGAGTCTTTACGAATTTCTGTAATAAATCGAGATGAGTCTTGTTTGATTGTCAGTGCCAAGAGCCGACTGGCCGACTGGGTACGTGCTCGCCTTGTGCACCTAAAAGTAGCTCTGCTTGTTGGTGGTAATGATATCAAATTCAGTTTGGACTTTTAATTCCTTGTTTGAAGCGAGGAATTAGGAGACGGGTGGTTATCAAATAGCTAAATCGCTTCTAGTAATTCTTGCTGTCTTTGCCTTCCTGTTTGTTTAACCTGGCACAAGAGGAAATAATCTCACCGCGTATTACTGCTTTAAGAGTTTCCCATAAAAGGGAGGGAGAATGGATTCAGATTTATTAGTTTGAATAAAGCGAGAAATCTTCTCAAACAAATTCCCAAAAAGGATAACAATCCTGCATTAAGATGCTGAATTAGTTTGATATTCCACTTTTGGGAATAAGCTGTGCATCTAGCAGAAGATGGGGCATGATCTGGAAATAACTATTGTAGATATTCGCATGATTTTACTGCAGGTAATATATTTATCTAAAAAATAATAGTCAATCCGAGAATGAGTCCGATGGACGTGCAAATAAAATGAAAACTCTTTTGTTGTTGGGTGAGTTTGACGCCAAGCGTTCACACAACCCATTTGATCCATAAGTGTAATCAGGGCTTTTGCCATCTTTGATGAAGTTGTATTTTTCAAATTTGATTTATCAAGGATGGGGTCAATTACTGAATTGAGATCTCCCCCAAAGATTAAGTGGTGTGTATTCAGGAAAGAGATTAGTGAGAACAAGGCTGTAATAAACTAGGGCAGTCCCAGTTGGGAGCATATTAAAACTTGAATGAAACACCTGAACTGAACTGAAGAAGACGTCCTTCCGGGATATGTTATCTCAGAGGACTCCAGAGGCACTTGGAAGGTACAACTGAGGATGTAATCCGGTGCTGGAAGGAACACTTTGAGGAACTCCTGCATCAGACCGGAGCACCCTCTATAGTAGGGGCAGAGCTGGAAGCTGATGGAGGATTTTCATCAGTTTCCCTGGTGGAAGTCACTGAAAGTAGTCAAACAACTCTGCAGTGGCAAGGCCCCTGGGGTTGATGAGAACCATCCAGAAATGCTGAAGGCTCTGGGTGTGGAGGAATTGTCTTGGATGAGACGTCTCTTCAACATTGCGTTGAGGTTTGGGACAGTGCCTAAGGAGTGTCAAACTGGGGTGGTGGTCCCCATATTTAAAAAGGGGGTCCAGAGAGTATGGTAGGTATGATTTTATTTCTCAGGGACAGTGCACAATAATACATTGACCTAAAAAAACAGGAAAGTTGCATTGTGCCAGGTTATAGCAAAAATACTAATTTCCACCTGTAGTCCCTGGACAGGTTGAATGTCTAACTATAAATAACAGCATTTGTAATGAAAAGAAAAACCATTTAGCACAAAGACTATTGATACTGTAAACATATAATACGGCAATACGGCCTTGCCCCAAGAGTGTGTGCCAACTACAGGGGCATCACATTACTCAGCCTCCCTGGTAAAGTCCACTCCAGGGTGCTGGAAAGGAGGGTTCGGCCGATAGTCGAACGTTGGGTTGAGGAGGAACAATGTGGGTTCCGTCCTGGTCGTGGAACAACCGACCAGCTCTTTACTCTCACAAGGATCTTGGAAGGTGTCTCGGAGTATGCCCACCCAGTCTACATGTGTTTTGTGACTTGGAGAAGGTGTATCATCAGTACCCCGGTGATACTGTGGGAGGTGCTGCAGGAGTATGGAATCAGTGGGGTGCCTTCTCAGGGCCATCCAATCTCTGTACTCCGCAAAGCGGAGAGCTGTGTTTGGGTGCTTGGCAGTAAGTAAGACTCATTCAGGTGGAGGTTGGCCTCCACCAGGGCTGTGCCTTGTCACCATCCTGTTTGTGATATTCATGGACAGGATATCGAGGCATAGGTCCGGGGGGGAGGAGGGTTTCCAGTTTGGTGGGTTCAGGGGTCTCATCACTGCTTTTTGCAGATGATGTGGTCCTGTTCGCTTAATCGGCCGGTAACCTCCAACACTCACTGGGATCAATTCGCAGCCGAGTGTGAAGCAGCTGGATGAGGATCAGCACCTCTAAATCTGAGGCCATGGTTCTCAGCAGGAAACCAATGGGTTGGCTACTCTGGTAGGGAATACGGCCTTGCCCCAAGTGAAGGAGTTCAAGTACCTCGGGGTCTTGTTCACGAGTGAGGGGACAATGGAGTTGAGATTGGCCGATAATCTGCGTAGCAGGGGTGGTATGGCAGTCGCAATACCGTACTGTTGTGATGAAAAGGGAGCTGACCCAAAAGGCGAAGCTCTCGATCTACTGGTCAGTCTTCGTTCCTACTCTAACCTATGGTCATGAGTGTTGGATCATGACTGAAAGAACTAGAGCACGGGTACAAGCGGCCGAAATGGGCTTCCTCAGGAGGGTGGCTGGTGTCTCCCTTAGAGATGGGGTGAGAAGTTTGGTTATCCGTGGGGAGCTCGGACTAGAGTTTGCTGATCCTTCGCATTGAAAGGCGCCAGGGAGGGTGATTCGGGGCATCTGTCAGATGCCTCCTGGGCATCTCCCAAAAGAGGTGTTCCAGGCACGTCCTTCTGGCAGGAGACCCCTGGGAAGACCCAGGACTAGGTGTAGCGATTATATCTCCACACTGGCCTAGGAACGCCTCAGGATCTCCCAGTCGAGGGTGGTCAATGTGGCACGGGAAAGGGAATGTCTGAGTCCTCTGCTGGAGTGTTGCCCCCGTGACCCAACTCAGAAAAGCAGTTGAAGATGAGATGAGATGAAACACCTGTCCACCCAAGGTTTCTGTAGTCTAGAGTGGTCACATACATGCATGTGGGTCTCCTGACGAAAACATTTCTGATTTCAGCTGCTTAATGTATGAAAAAGATCTCCTCTTTTAATAGGTCCACCAGTCCCCTCACATTCCAGTTTGTAAACCTAATGGAACCCAGCCAGTCCATCGGGTCAAAAGATTATTTACAGTTAGATTATATAGTTTTTGACAATATGGCATAGATAATGGTCCAAATGGCATGCTACCAGTAAGCAAAGATATAACAGTATGGATACTGCAAGCAGAGTAAATTAGTTGTAAATTAGTTTAGAAATATAGAAAAGAAAAAACATAAAAAGGCAACAAAAAAAGGACAAAGACAAAAAAAACTCAGCAGATATGAACTAGAACTGCTGGCATAACGCCATCAAAAAATAGAGTTGCAGACGCTAAACTTGTCTTAAACTCTTCGAAAAGAAAAAAAAAAAAAAACAAGATGAGCTAACAGGAAAAACTACCAAACCTCCGGTTACCCACTGTTTAGTTTGTTTCCCTTAATTACCGTTAATTGTTACACACTGTATAGACAAAATCAGCCATGCTCCTTGTAACAAAGAGACTGAAATAAATGTTCCTATAGATACCAAAAGTGTTTCTAAAGATCATACATGTTTTCAGTGAACCAGTCACTGTTACCTGAGTCCATATTTTCCACTTACCTCTGTTGTCCCATAGAATCGTTCTGCCTCCTCATCCGAGTCAAAAATGCACGTCTGTCTCATTCATGTGATCCGCAAGCGGGCTGGGATAAATTATACCAAGCGTATTCCATCTTTAGAGCCCTTGGTCCTTCACTTTGTTGAAGCTGGCCCGTTTCTTGCCGATTGTGTGTCTGAAATCTTCAAAATCCCGATGGGCTGTCCCAAGTACAAGACATTGTGGTTTTTCTTTGCCCACTGAAATGCCTTTTCTTTGTGGTATATTTGTGAGAGCGGGCAATAAAGGGCTGGGATCCTTGACGAGGTTTTGGGGCCAGACTGCGATGCACACATTCTAGCTCCTGGTCCAAGTCTTACAGCGCATCCCCGGTCACTTTCTTTTGAAGTGTGGCCATGAAGCTGGGAGTCGGTCCCCTCCGCTCCCTACAGAACACCGATCACCCGGTTCTTTCTTTTAGAGTCTGAGATCAGGTCCTCCATGGCCAGCTGAAGTTCTCGTTCTCCTGCTTGGCAATATCCAATTGTGATTTCAGTACGGTCACGTCCTCCTCCAAAGCGGCGATTCCATCTGAGTGAGCAGTGAGGGCCGTCTCCATAGCGGCGATGGTGGTGGTATGTGAAGTTATGGTCTCGGTGATCATTTGAAGTGAGGCTTGGATTTGAGCCAATGCGGCATTTTTGGAAGCATTGAACTCACCCGTTACACACTTTTATGCAGCTCCCCAACTCGGCAATTAATGTATATAATGTTAGCAGTGCCGCGCTAGCTGCTTTATCATTAGCCATCTTGTTAGTCTCTTTATCAGGTGGGCTAAAGTGCCGAGTTAGCTGAGGTTGATTTTTACCACAGCTGCTGTCAGATTTACTCATTCTGACTTCTGTTGCGGTGTAATGGAGCTTCTTGCGATTTAATAAGCAAATTTGTAACCAAACTCGTGTGTAATTTAAAGAAAAAGTCTTAAGTATCAGGGAACAACTTTCATGCGTCTGATCACTCCGACGCCATAACTGAAACTTCCGGCCCTTGATTGGTTAACTAGTTACTTACAAGACAGGTACCAGTGTGTTCATTTTGGGTAGGATAAACTCAGAATTTGAGGATTTCATGTGGGGTGCCCCAAGGATCAGTCCTTGGGCCGTTACTGTTTTTATTGCACATTAATGATATTGGTTTGGTTTCTAAGTTTGTGAGATGTATTTTGTTTGCTGATGGCATGACTGTGCTTGGTAGTGGGGACAATTTGGGACAGCTCCTAGACATGATGGAGAGGGAACTACAAAAATTTAAACATTGGTTTGATTTCAATAAGTTATCCCTTCATGGAATGAAGATTGACCAGTAAATCGAGAGCTTCACCTTTGGCTCAGCTCAGTTTTCGTCACAACAGTACGGTACAGCAAATGCAATAATGCCCCTGCTACTCTGATTCTCTGGCCAATGTCACGCTCCACTGTCCCCTCACTCTCACTTGTGAACAAGACCCTGAGGTACTTGAACTCCTTTACTTGGGGCAAGACCGCATTCTCTACCCGGAGTAGGCAATCCATCGGTTTCCTGCTGAGAACGATGACCTCAGATTTAGAGGTGCTGATCCTCATCCCAGCTTCACACTCGGCTGTGAACTGATCCAGTGAGTGTTGGAGGTCACAGGATGATGAAGCCATCAGGATCACATCATCTGCAAAAAGCAGTGATGAGAGCCTGAGACCACCAAACTAGAAACCTTCCTCCCCAGACTACGCCTCGATATCCTGTCCATGAATATCACAAATAGGATTGGTGACAAGGCGCAGCCCTGGTGGAGGCCAACTCCCACTCGAAATGAGTCCGACTTACTGCCGAGCACCCAAACATGGCTCTCGCTTTGTGAGTCCAGAGATTGGATGACTCTGAGAAGGGACCTCTCACTCCATACTCCCGCAGCACCTCCCACAGTATCTCCCGGGGTGCCCGATCATACGCCTTCTCCAAGTCCACAAAACACATATAGACTGGATCGGCATACTCCCAGGCACCCTCCAGGGTCCGTATGAGAGTGAAAAGCTGGTCGGTTGTTCCATGACCAGGGCAAACCCTGTATGGTTTCTCTTCAGTCAGAGGTTCGACTATCGGCCGAACCCTCCTTTCCAGCACCCTGGAGTAGACTTTACCAGGGAGGCCGAGTAGTGTGATGTCCTGTAATTGGCACACACACTCTTGTCCCCTTTTTAAAATATGGGGACCACCACCCCAGTTTGCCACTCCTTAGCCACTGTCCCAGACCTCAACGCATTGTTGAAGAGACGTCTCATCCAAGACAGTCCCTCCACACCCAGAGCCTTCAGCATTTCTGGACGGATGTCATTAACCCTCGGGGTCTTGCCACTGTGGAGTTGTTTGACTACCTCAGTGACTTCCACCAGTGAAATTGTTAATAATCCTCCATCAGCTTCCAGCTCTGCCCCTACTATGGATGGCACGCCAGTCTGATGCAGGAGTTCCTCAAAGTGTTCCTTCCAGAAGCAGATTACATCCTCAGTTGAGGTAAAAAGAGTCCCATCCTTACTTATAGACAGCTTGGATGGTTCCCTGTTTTCCTCTCCTGAGGTCCCTCATGGTCCGCCAAAAGCACCTTCGTGCCGACCGAAAAGTCCTTTTCCATGGTTGCTCAGAACTCCTCCCACACCCGCTGCTTTATCTCCCCTACAGCAGAGGCTGCCACCCTTCAGGCCTGCCTGTATATTGCAACTGCCTCAAAGAGTCCTCAAAGATAACATATCTCAGAAGGACTCCTCCTTCAGTCTGACAGCTTCCCTGACCACCAGTGTCCACCACGGTGTTCGAGGGTTGCCGCCTCTTGAGGCACCTAAGACCTTCAGGCCCCAGCTCCCTGCTGCAGCTTGAGCAGTGGAAGCTTTGAACATTACCCATTCTGGTTCAATGACCCCAACCCCCACAGGGATGCCAGAAAAGCACCGCCGGCGGTGTGAGTTGAAGATCTGTCGGACACTGGGCTCCTCCAGACATTCTCCAGACATTCCCACCCGCACTATCCATTTGGGCTTACCAGGTCTGTCCAAAGTCCTCCCCCATCTGATCCAACCACCATCAGATGGTGATCAGTTGACAGCTCTGCTCCTCTCTTCACCCAAGTGCCCAAAACATGCTTCTTCAGATCAGATGATACGATCACAAAATCAATCATCGATCTTCGGCCTCGGGTGCTCTGGTACCATGTACACTTATGTGCATCCATATGTTTGAAAATGGTATTCATTATGGACAGTCCATGACTAGCACAGAAGTCCAGGGAGGCCGTTCCTCCCAATCACACCTCTCCAAGTGTCTCTGTCATTGCCCACTTACGCATTGAAGTCCCCAAGCAGAAGAATGGAGTCCCCCACTGGATCCCAATACAGGACTCCATTCATGGACTCCAGGAAGGCCGAATATTCCAAATTGCTGTTTGGTGCGTATGCACAAACAACTGTCAAGAGTTTCCCCCCAGCCACCCGAAGGCACAGGGAGGTGACCCTCTCATCTACTGGGGTAAACTCCAATGTAACGGCGCTCTGCCGGGGTCTCATGAGTATCCACACAACTGCCTGGTGCCTCACACCCCAGGCAACTGCAGAAAAGAACAAGGTCCAACCCCTATCAAGGAGAGTGGTTCCAGAGCCAAGGCTGTGGTTGAAGGCGAGTCCCACCAGATCTAACTGGTATTGCTTCACCTCCCACACAAGGTCCACCTCCTTCCCCCACAGAGAGGTGATGTGCCACACCCCCATAGCTAGCTCCTCGGGCCCGGGTCCGGATCCGCCGAAGCCCTCGACTTTCACTGCCACCCATGGGACAGCGCACCCAACACCAGCAGTTCTCCCTGTTTGTGGTGAGCCCACAGGGTGCTCCTTATTTCAGACACAGTTATTGTTCCATCCACAGTAGTTAAGCAGACAAGTGAAATAATTATTGTGTTCTGCCGGTGGAATACACACCCACAACTGTGTGTGCAGAGTGCACACAAACTGTGCACACCATTCTGAGTTCCATCGGGAAAACACATTGCAGTTATTCAGTTTGCTAAAAGTGGACACAACAATAATTAAACCTCTGAAGTAGAAGGTTTTTATATGTTTGTTTGTTGTTGACTTTGTATGTCTGTCTTCCACTGGTTACGCATGGAGACATTTATTCAGAGAGAAACAAGCATTAAGTAAAGTTAAATGTCTTGAATTTATTCTGCGTATGGGGCAGCGGTCTCTCTGCTGCTGGAACTGCAGTCTGCCAGGCACCATACAGTGGGGCAAAAAGTATTTAGTCAGCCCCTGATTGTGCAAGTTCCCGTACTTAGTAGATGAGAGAGGTCTGTAATTTTCAACATAGGTACACTTCAACTATGAGACAAAATGAGGAAAAAAATATCCAGGGAATCAGATTGTAGGATTTTTAAATAATTTATTTGTAAATTATGGTGGAAAATAAGTATTTGGTCAATAACAAAAGTTCAACTCAATACTTCTTTGTTGGCAATGACAGAGGTTAAACGTTTCCTGTAAGTCTTCATCAGGTTTGCACACACTGTAGCTGGTATTTTGGCCCATTCCTCCGTGCAGATCTCCTCCAGAGAAGTGATGTTTTGTGGCTGTTGCTGGGCAACATGGACTTTCAACTCCCTCAACAAATTTTGTATGGGGTTGCGGTCTGGAGACTGGCTTGGCCACTCCAGGACCTTGAAATACTTTTCAATGCTCTCACTGATAGAAGGAGGTTTTGGCTTAAAATCTCATGATACATGGCCACGTTTATTCTTCCCTTAACACAGATCAGTCGTCCTGTGCCCTTGGCAGAAAAAAGGCCCAAAGCATGATGTTTCCACCCCCATGCTTCACAGTAGATATGGTGTTCTTGGGATGCAACTCAGCATTCTTCTTCCTCCAAACACGATGGTTGAATTTTTACCAAAATGTTCTATTTTGGTTTCATCTGACCACGTGATATTCTCCCAATCCTCTTCTGGATCATCCATATGTTCTCCGGCAAACTTCAGACGGGCCTGGACATGTACTGGCTTAAGCAGGGGGACATGCCTGGCACTGCAGGATTTGAGTCCCTCTCTGCGTAGTGTGTAGCCTTTGTTACTTTGGTCCCAGCTCTCTGCAGGTCATTCATCAGGTCGTTCCATGTAGTTCTAGGATTTTTGTTCACCATTCTCATTTTGACTGCACAGGATGACATCTTGCTTGGAGCCCCAGATCGAGGGAGATTATCAATGGTCTTGTATGTTTTCCATTTTCTTACAATTGCTCCCACAGTTGATTTATTCACACCAACCTGCTTGACTATTGTAGATTCACTCTTCCCAGCCTGGTGCAGGTCTACAATTTTTCTTCCTGGTGTCCTTCGACAGCTCTTTGGTCTTGGCCATGGTTGAGTTTGGAGTCTGACTGTTTGTTTGAGGCTGTGGACAGGTGTCTTTTATACAGATAACGAGTTCAAACAGGTGCAGTTAATACAGGTAACAGGTGGGGGACAGACGAGCTTCTTAAAGAAGAAGTTACAGGTCTGTGAGAGCCAGAAATGTTGCTTGTTTGTGGGTGACCAAATACTTATTTTCCACCACAATTTACAAATTCTTTAAAAATCCGACAATGTGATTTCCTGGATTCTTTTTTTTTTTTTTTTTTCCCCCTCACACAGTTGAAGTGTACCTATGATGAAAATTACAGACCTCTCTCATCTTTATAAGTAGGAGAACTTGCACAATCAGGGGCTGACTAAATACTTTTTGGCCCCACTGTAAGTGAACGTCAAGATGTAAAAATACGCAAAATGCAGACAGTGTCAACACTCTCTAAATTTCTTTTTGACCTTGATAAATCGTGCTGTGTGTACAAATCTCACTTATGTGCATGTTCACTCCCACAGTTTTGTGCATTCTGGTAGACAAACCCTAAATTAGGTGTTCATGAATGCAAACTGGCTAAGTGGACAATATGCTGGATTTGGTCTCTTTTAAAGATTCAGTCCTCAGTACACTCTGTTAGTGAATCAGCGTGCACATTTTTTGTGAGTACTCTGGTGCTTGGTGTTTTACGATATACAAACATTTGATAACACAGGCCTATGATCTGTTCCCACAGTTTGAGTAAATAATTTAGTTCACAGTGTGCTTGCTTGACCTGCTTTGGTGACCCCGAGTGGGGGAAAAAAAGAGAAGCAGAAAGAACTTTGGGACCTTCATTCTTCTGCATGTTTACCTCACTGAGCAAACAAAATCTATATCAATTAATTAATTTCAGTTTGTTGTTATTATTAACATTAAGGGACAATAATAACGTCTCTCACTCTGAAGTTAACTCGGCACAGCGCACAAATAAATCAAATGTAGAAATGAAATTAATCAAATCATGTAAATTGTATGTTGTTTGGTTTGCAAGACTTACACATGTTCTTTTCGACCTGCTCCAGCAGTACTGTCACATTTCTATGAACCCTTGTTTTTTGTCCAAGGCCATCACCAAAGAAGAATCTGAGGCGATATCAAGGACCTCAGTCCAACTCCTCAGTTCTGCTGTGAGGGACCTGGAGAACCAGCCTGTCCATGCTTCAACCAGCTCCGGCCGCGGGGTGCAGTACGAGCTGGATGTGGCCTCCTTCCTGTGGTCAGAGTCTCTAGGAGATCTGCTGAGTGATGCAGGTTGGGTAAATGTGAACCAGCGGGGACAGGAGCAGAGGAGCGGTCTAGCCATGAAGACCCAGGCCCTGACTCCCTATGTGCAGAACTTCTGCTCCTCCCTGGATTCCAAGTGGAAGGGCAGATTGGAGGACCTGCAGCACTACCTTCCTTCCCAGGACACAGGTGAGGGCAGTTTCAACTCATCCAGCATGTTAGTCCTCTGAGGGTGCTTAGACAGCGTTCAGACAGACTTAGATAATTGCAGACCTGCCAACCTGTGCGCATTTGTCACTCAAAAGTATGCAACAAAAATGCTCAAGTAAATAATTGGCCTGTTGTGGTGCATACAAGGCTATTCTTCTGCTGCTGCTGCTGCTGCTTCATTCTCTGCCACTGAATAAAACTTCAGAGGCACATACTGTCAATACGGCAGCCTTACCTGAAAAGAAAAACTGAGTGCACCTCAGAAACAGACGGCTTCAGTTCTGTTTGGAGAGGAGTTCAAATTCATCTCAACAAGGCCATAGATTGTGCCATCCTGACTGTCCTGCACTCTCGCTGTACCGTTTGTGCTTTAAATAAATAGACCCAGTCTGCAGGTGCACATCAAAGGACTAAATTGGGCTGCCTGGCATGGACCACTGCCCAGAATGAACGTGAAATGGCAGACTGGAATGAAGGTGAAACAAACCCAGTGATTGCCAAGCAAAACGAACCTGAACCAAACCCTGAAATGGCTGACCAACAAACCCGGGACGACCAACCAAAACAAACATCGGCATCAGTTTGGTCAATTGATGCTTAACCTAGATGCAACTGTTATACATCACACTGACAAAGTGAGGAACCTTGGGGTGATTTCTGGCCCCACATTGTCCTTTGACCTCCACATTAGAGATATTACGAAGACTGCTTTCTTCCACCTGCGAAATATAGCAAAGATTTGTCCCAACCTGTCTATGGCTGATGCTGATACCCTGATCCATGCATTTATTTCCTCTAGATTGGACTAATGCAATGTTCTATTTTCTGGTTTCCTGCAGTCCAGCATTAAGGGTCTCCAATTGGTTCAAAACACTTTCTGTGTCCCTAGGGTGAATAAAAAGTCTGCGGGTCATTCTGTGGAATGATCTCCCTGTGTCAGTAAAACAGTCAGATTCTGTGGAGACTTTCTAGTCCAGACTTAAGACGCATCTGTTCTCCCTCGTGTATGGCTAGCATACTGGCATAGTACAGAACTATGCTGTCTATCCTTTTAAAGGATTTTAAAGGATTTTATTAGCAAAAGAACAAGTCTCTGCCTCAACTTTAGCTAAATTTTGGGTCTGTGAGTGAAGCTTAGGGCTAGCAGCCGGCGATCACCTTAGTAATCTCGGTTTTCCTGTCGACTTACTGCAGATGAATTATACCTTAGGTGTAGTTTTTTCCGGCTGACTGATTATGCTGTTTTTCTCTCTGTCTGAGGTACAAATGACAGAGGGATCCGAACTGAATGGCCCAGGCGGACTGTGAGGTGACAGACCTTGAGGCAGGTGCTGCATGTTGCAGTCTGTTTTTGAAAGTGACCCTGTGGTGTGGACAGGCCCACTGACCTCTGCCTGTGGTGCTGACACCTGTGTGGACTTCTCATCTGCTTTATATTATTATGTTGTTGTTTGATTTTCTGTTTCTTCAGCTTTGTAAAACTTTGCAAAACCTTGTAGCTGTTAGAATGGCCCAAGCAGAGGGTCACCCCTTTGAGTCAGGTCTGCTTGAGGTTTCTTCCTCAAATCATCAGAGGGAGTTGTTCCTTACCACTGTCGCCTGTGTTCTTTCTCTGGGGGTTGGTAAGGTTTGACCTTACTTGTGTGAAGCACCTCGAGGCAGCTTTGTTGTGATTTGGTGCTGTATAAATGAAATAAACAAACCCCGGGATGACCAACCAGAAACCAAAATGAACCCCGAGGCACCTGACTGAAACGAACCTGATACTGTAATGTGAATGAAGTCACAGCCGCTCTCACTGTTGAAGTATTAAGTTTAGGCTCGCGGTCCTCTCTGCATTCTTCCATCACCACATATAGAGCTGACATTGTTTTTCCACTTTCTGCTCGGTAGGGTTGGAGTCTGTATCTGTTCCAGTCACCTCCTCTGGACCAGCTCAGAGCTCATCGGCATCAAATAAGCATTTCACCGACTCGCAGGCTGTGGAGCAGGCGTTAAGGGACAGCTGCTTGGCCTCTGTCCTTCACATCCTGTCCTTCATCCACACTGAAGTGGCCTCAACCTCGCCACACCCCAGCCCCACCCGCCTCGCTTCAGTCCTTTTTATGGCCAGACTTTGTCAGTCCATGAGTGACCTCTGCCCGAACCTGAAACATTGCATCATGGGAAAACACAGTGGGTGTGACACTGTTGCCAAGGGGGCCCCCAGGCAGGGTCAGAAATTGGGCAAAACTAGGACCAGCACAGAGATCAGCCCCAAGCAGGCCAAATGGGAGGGGCTTAAGGAGGAGCTTTTCAGGTGCAGCATGGCGGCCTACAACATCTGGAGTGCCGCCCTCGAAAGTGAGACACTGAAGATCACATAAGTTTACATACACTTTTGATTAAAAAACTTTCAAGCTCAATTTTCCCAAAGGCACATTTTCCATTTGATCAAGCAATAAATAAATAACAGGTTTATTCCTATTTTTATTCACGATGACAGGTTTTCATTGGGTCAACAATTTAAACACACAGGGATGAATCCCTCTGAAAAGAGAGCGGCTAAAGAACCTTCTAGAAAAGATGTAGAAATATATGAAATTACTGTAGTAGAGGACCTAGCTGAGACATCCATGCACATTATTTAGGAGAAGATCACTCAGCTGTTCTCGACTAATATGACCCCAATGAACAACTTGGTATATGTGACAAAACCTCTATCCGGGATGAACAGCCCGAAAATGACCACACCCTTATTCAAGTGTTACTTCAAATACAGCTGTATTTTCTAAACTGCAGCAGCTAGAGATTTTCCAAAGTACTCAGTATGTTCAGAATGACCAGTACATCTTTGGGAGGGTCAAAGAAAAGTGTAAAATTTCTTTTTTGATGTTTTAAGAGAAAATGGCTAAAATTAGTGGGTCAACTTATTATTGTACATAAAAAGAAAAAGATTTGCCTTTTTGAGATTTGCCTTTTCTGCATTCTGCCCCAAGCAGGCGCTTTTATTTTTACACACCCACAAATAGTGCAGTGAAAAATCCTTCAAATGGTGACACTAGCACCAAATTTGGCACACCTTAGACATTACCCTTTTGAAATGACAGGGTGTCCACTTGAATGCACAATAGGCAGCCAGGTAGGGGTGAGTTGAAGAATTACACAGAGGTAAAAATTAAAAGATGCTCCAATCATATTGAAAACTACAACCCCTGGCAAATATTATGGAATCACCGGCCTCGGAGGATGTTCATTCAGTTGTTTAATGTTGTAGAAAAAAAGCAGATCACAGACATGACACAAAACTAAAGTCATTTCAAATGGCAACTTTCTGGCTTTAAGAAACACTATAAGAAATCAAGAAAAAAAGATTGTGGCAGTCAGTAACGGTTACTTTTTTAGACCAAGCAGAGGAAAAAAATACGGAATCACTCAATTCTGAGGAAAAAATTATGGAATCACCCTGTAAATTTTCATCCCCAAAACTAACACCTGCATCATATCAGATCTGCTCGTTAGTCTGCATCTAAAAAGGAGTGAACACACCTTGGAGAGCTGTTGCACCAAGTGGACTGACATGAATCATGGCTCCAACACGAGAGATGTCCATTGAAACAAAGGAGAGGATTATCAAACTCTTAAAAGAGAGTAAATCATCACGCAATGTTGCAAAAGATGTTGGTTGTTCACAGTTAGCTGTGTCTAAACTCTGGACCAAATACAAACAACATGGGAAGGTTGTTAAAGGCAAACATACTGGTAGACCAAGGAAGACATCAAAGCGTCAAGACAGAAAACTTAAAGCAATATGTCTCAAAAATCGAAAAATGTACAACAAAACAAATGAGGAACGAATGGGAGGAAACTGGAGTCAACGTCTGTAACCGAACTGTAAGAAATCGCCTAAAGGAAATGGGATTTACATACAGAAAAGCTAAACGAAAGGCATCATTAACACCTAAACAGAAAAAAACAAGATTACAATGGGCTAAGGAAAAGCAATTGACTGGATGAAAGTCATATTCAGTGATGAATCTCGAATCTGCATCGGGCAAGGTGATGATGCTGGAACTTTTGTTTGGTGCCTTTCCAATGAGATTTATAAAGATGACTGCCTGAAGAGAACATGTAAATTTCCACAGTCATTGATGATATGGGGCTGCATGTCAGGTAAAGGCACTGGGGAGATGGCTGTCATTACATCATCAATAAATGCACAAGTTTATGTTGATATTTTGGACAATTGAAAGGATGTTTGGGGATGATGAAATCATTTTTCAAGATGATAATGCATCTTGCCATAGAACAAAAACTGCAAAAACATTCCTTGCACAAAGACACATAGGGTCAATGTCATGGCATAGGGTCAATGTCAATGAGCAGATCTGATTTGATGCAGGTGTTAATTTGGGGGATGAAAATTTACAGGGTGATTCCATAATTTTTTCCTCAGAATTGAGTGATTCCATATTTTTTTCCTCTGCTTGGTCTAAAAAAGTAACCGTTACTGACTGCCACAATCTTTTTTTTTGATTTCTTATAGTGTTTCTTAAAGCCAGAAAGTTGCCATTTGAAATGACTTTAGTTTTGTGTCATGTCTGTGATCTGCTTTTTTTTCTACAAAATTAAACAACTGAATTAACATCCTCTGAGGCCGGTGATTCCATACTTTTTGCCAGGGGTTGTATACCATATTATTTGTCCGATCACAGAGATTCCAAAAAGGTATAGTTTGGCCTATCTGTAACTGAATGTTATGGGGTAAAAACAGCCAGAATGATGACAAAAGTCCATTTCAGTTTGTCTCATCTCATCTTCAGCCGCTTATCCAGGATCGTGTTGCATGGTCAACAGCTCCAGCAGGGGATACCAGACTTCCCTTTCCCTGGCCACACTGACCACCATCGCCTGGGGGATCCCGAGGCCTTCCCAGGCCAGTGTGGAGATATAATCTCTCCACCTACTCCTGGGTCTTCCCCGGTGTCTCCTCCCAGATGGACGTGTCTGGAACACCTCCCTAGGGAGGTGTCCAGGTGGCATCCTTACCAGATGCCTGAGCCACATCAGGTGGCTCCTTTCAACGTGAAGGAGCAGTGGCTCTACTCTGAGCTCCCCACGGATGGCTGAGCTTCTCACCTTATCTGTAAAGGAGACACCAGCCACCCTCCTGAGGAAGCCCATTTTGGCCGCTTGTACCCGCGATCTAGTTCTTTCGGTCCAACCCTCATGACCACAGGTGAGGAGGAATTAAGATTGACCTGTTGATTGAGAGCTTCGCCTTTTGGCTCAGCTCCTTTTTCATCACAACAGTACGGTAGAGCGAATACAACACCGCCCCTGCTGCGCCGATTTTTTTTTGGCCAATCTCAGGCTCCATTGTCACTCATGAACAAGACCCAGAGGTACTTGAAGTCCTTCATTTGGGGCAAGACCTCATTCCCTACCCAGAGTAGGCAATCCATTGTTTTTCTGCTGAGAATCATGGCCTCAGATTTAGAGGTGCTGATCCTCATCCCAGACACTTCTCATCCTGCTGCGAACTGATCCAGTGAGTATTGGAGGTCACAGGCAGATGAAGCCAACAGGACCACATCATCTGCAAAAAGCAGTGGTGAGACCCTGAGCCCACCAAAGTGGAAACCTTCCTCCCCCAGAGTACGCCTTGATATCCTGTCCATGAATATCACAAACAGAATTGGTGGCCCTGACAGAGGCCAGCCCCCACTGGAAACAAGTCTGACTTACTGCAGAGCACCCGAACACACCTCTCGCTTTGTGAGTACAGAGATTGAATGGCTCTGAGAAGGGACACCCTCCTCCATTCTCCCGCAGCCCTCCCACAGTATCTCACGGGGTACCTGATCATACGCCTTCTCCAAGTCCAAAAAACACATAAGACTGGATGGGCAGGAGTCTTGAGAGTGAAGAGCTGGTCGGTTGTTCCACGACCAGGATGCAACCCGCATTGTTCCTCTTCAATCAGAGGTACGACTGTTGCCCGAACCCTCCTTTCCAGCACCGTGGAGTAGAATTTACCAGGGAGGCTGAATAGTGTGGTGCCCCTGTAATTGGCACACACTCTGTGGTTTTAAATATGGGGACCACTACCCCAGTTTGCCACTCCTTAGGCACTGTCCCAGACCTCAAAACAATGTTGAAGATACATCCCATCCAAGACAGTCCCTCCACATCCAGAGCCTTCAGCATTTCTGGAAGGATCTCATCAACCCTAGGGGCCCTTGCCACTGTGGAGTTTTTTGACTACCTCCACAAGGATGCCAGAAAAGCACGGCCGGAGGTGTGAGTTGAAGATCTGTCAGACAGTGGGCTCCTCCAGATGTTCCCAGTTCACCTGCACTAACCATTTGTGCTTACCAGGTCTGTCCAAAGTCCTCCCCATCCTCTGATCCAATTCACCACCAGATGGTGATCAATCAATCAATCAATCAATTTTTTATATAGCGCCAAATCACAACAAACAGTTGCCCAAGGCGCTTTATATTGTAAGGCAAGGCCATACAATAATTATGTAAAACCCCAACGGTCAAAACGACCCCCTGTGAGCAAGCACTTGGCTACAGTGGGAAGGAAAAACTCCCTTTTAACAGGAAGAAACCTCCAGCAGAACCAGGCTCAGGGAGGGGCAGTCTTCTGCTGGGACTGGTTGGGGCTGAGGGAGAGAACCAGGAAAAAGACATGCTGTGGAGGGGAGCAGAGATCGATCACTAATGATTAAATGCAGAGTGGTGCATACAGAGCAAAAAGAGAAAGAAACAGTGCATCATGGGAACCCCCCAGCAGTCTAAGTCTATAGCAGCATAACTAAGGGATGGTTCAGGGTCACCTGATCCAGCCCTAACTATAAGCTTTAGCAAAAAGGAAAGTTTTAAGCCTAATCTTAAAAGTAGAGAGGGTGTCTGTCTCCCTGATCTGAATTGGGAGCTGGTTCCACAGGAGAGGAGCCTGAAAGCTGAAGGCTCTGCCTCCCATTCTACTCTTACAAACCCTAGGAACTACAAGTAAGCCTGCAGTCTGAGAGCGAAGCGCTCTATTGGGGTGATATGGTACTACAAGGTCCCTAAGATAAGATGGGACCTGATTATTCAAAACCTTATAAGTAAGAAGAAGAATTTTAAATTCTATTCTAGAATTAACAGGAAGCCAATGAAGAGAGGCCAATATGGGTGAGATATGCTCTCTCCTTCTAGTCCCTGTCAGTACTCTAGCTGCAGCATTTTGAATTAACTGAAGGCTTTTTAGGGAACTTTTAGGACAACCTGATAATAATGAATTACAATAGTCCAGCCTAGAGGAAATAAATGCATGAATTAGTTTTTCAGCATCACTCTGAGACAAGACCTTTCTGATTTAGAGATATTGCGTAAATGCAAAAAAAGCAGTCCTACATATTTGTTTAATATGCGCTTTGAATGACATATCCTGATCAAAAATGACTCCAAGATTTCTCACAGTATTACTAGAGGTCAGGGTAATGCCATCCAGAGTAAGGATCTGGTTAGACACCATGTTTCTAAGATTTGTGGGGCCAAGTACAATAACTTCAGTTTTATCTGAGTTTAAAAGCAGGAAATTAGAGGTCATCCATGTCTTTATGTCTGTAAGACAATCCTGC
Source organism: Thalassophryne amazonica (assembly GCF_902500255.1). NCBI lineage: Eukaryota > Metazoa > Chordata > Actinopteri > Batrachoidiformes > Batrachoididae > Thalassophryne > Thalassophryne amazonica. Next base: position 88,709,506 of record NC_047118.1, read on the forward strand.
AGTTTAGCTAATTGGTGTGTGTCCTCTGGCTTCATGGATAGATAAAGCTGGGTATCATCTGCGTAACAGTGAAAATTTAAGCAATACCGTCTAATAATGCTGCCTAAGGGAAGCATGTATAAAGTGAATAAAATTGGTCCTAGCACAGAACCTTGTGGAACTCCATAATTAACTTTAGTCTGTGAAGAAGATTCCCCATTTACATGAAAATTGTAATCTATTAGACAAATATGATTCAAACCACCGCAGCGCAGTGCCTTTAATACCTATGGCATGCTCTAATCTCTGTAATAAAATTTTATGGTCAACAGTATCAAAAGCAGCACTGAGGTCTAACAGAACAAGCACAGAGATGAGTCCACTGTCCGAGGCCATAAGAATCATTTGTAACCTTCACTAATGCTGTTTCTGTACTATGATGAATTCTAAAACCTGACTGAAACTCTTCAAATAGACCATTCCTCTGCAGATGATCAGTTAGCTGTTTTACAACTACCCTTTCAAGAATTTTTGAGAGAAAAGGAAGGTTGGAGATTGGCCTATAATTAGCTAAGATAGCTGGGTCAAGTGATGGCTTTTTAAGTAATGGTTTAATTACTGCCACCTTAAAAGCCTGTGGTACATAGCCAACTAACAAAGATAGATTGATCATATTTAAGATCGAAGCATTAAATAATGGTAGGGCTTCCTTGAGCAGCCTGGTAGGAATGGGGTCTAATAGACATGGTGATGGTTTGGATGAAGTAACTAATGAAAAAACTTAGACAGAACAATCTGAGAGAAAGAGTCTAACCAAATACCGGCATCACTGAAAGCAGCCAAAGATAACGATACGTCTTTGGGATGGTTATGAGTAATTTTTCTCTAATAGTTAAAATTTTGTTAGCAAAGAAAGTCATGAAGTCATTACTAGTTAAAGTTAATGGAATACTCAGCTCAATAGAGCTCTGACTCTTTGTCAGCCTGGCTACAGTGCTGAAAAGAAACCTGGGGTTGTTCTTATTTTCTTCAATTAGTGAGGAGTAGAAAGATGTCCTAGCTTTACGGAGGGCTTTTTTATAGAGCAACAGACTCTTTTTTCCAGGCTAAGTGAAGATCTTCTAAATAGTGAGACGCCATTTTCCTCTCCAACTTACGGGTTATCTGCTTTAAGCTACGAGTTTGTGAGTTATACCACGGAGTCAGACACTTCTGATTTAAAGCTCTCTTTTTCAGAGGAGCTACAGCATCCAAAGTTGTCTCAATGAGGATGTAAAACTAATTGACGAGATACTCTATCTCCCTTACAGAGTTTAGGTAGCTACTGTGCACTGTGTTGGTATATGGCATTAGAGAACAAAGAAGGAATCATATCCTTAAACCTAGTTACAAGCGCTTTCTGAAAGACTTCTAGTGTAATGAAACGTATTCCCCACTGCTGGGTAGTCCATCAGAGTAAATGTAAATGTTATTAAGAAATGATCAGACAGAAGGGAGTTTTCAGGGAATACTGTTAAGTCTTCTATTTCCATACCATAAGTCAGAACAAGATCTAAGATATGATTAAAGTGGTGGGGTGGACTCATTTACTTTTTGAGCAAAGCCAATAGAGTCTAATAATAGATTAAATGCAGTGTTGAGGCTGTCATTCTCAGCATCTGTGTGGATGTTAAAATCGCCCACTATAATTATCTTATCTGAGCTAAGCACTAAGGTCAGACAAAAGGTCTGAAAATTCACAGAGAGAACTCACAGTAACGACCAGGTGGACGATAGATAATAACAAATAAAACTGGTTTTTGGACTTCCAATTTGGATGGACAAGACTAAGAGACAAGCTTTCAAATGAATTAAAGCTCTGTCTGGAGTTTTTGATTAATTAATAAGCTGGAATGGAAGATTGCTGCTAATCCTCCGCCCCGGCCACGTGCTACGAGCATTCTGACAGTTAGTGTGACTCGGGGGTGTTGACTCATTTAAACTAACATATTCATCCTGCTGTAACCAGGTTTCTGTTAGGCAGAATAAATCAATATGTTGATCAATTATTATATCATTTACCAACAGGACTTAGAAGAGAGAGACCTAATGTTTAATAGACCACATTTAACTGTTTTAGTCTGTGGTGCAGTTGAAGGTGCTATATTATTTTTTCTTTTTGAATTTTTATGCTTAAATAGATTTTTGCTGGTTATTGGTGGTCTGGGAGCAGGCACTCGTCTCTACGGGGATGGGGTAATGAGGGGGATGGCAGGGGGAGAGAAGCTGCAGAGGAGGTGTGTAAGACTACAACTCTGCTTCCTGGTCCCAACCCTGGATAGTCACGGTTTGGAGGGTTTAAGAAAATTGGCCAGATTTCTAGAAATGAGAGGCTGCTCCATCCAAAGTGGGATGGATGCTGTCTCTCCTAACAGACCAGGTTTTCCCCAGAAGCTTTGCCAATTATCTATGAAGCCCACCTCATTTTTTGGACCCACTCAGACAGCCAGCATTCAAGGAGAACATGCGGCTAAACATGTCACTCCCGGTCTGATTGGGGAGGGGCCCAGAGAAAACTACAGAGTCCGACATTGTTTTTGGCAAAGTTACACACCGATTTAATGTTAATTTTAGTGACCTCCGATTGGCGTAACCGGGGTGCATTACTGCCGACGTGAATTACAATCTTACCAAATTTACGCTTAGCCTTAGCCAGCAGTTATCAAATTTCCTTCAATGTCGCCTGCTCTGGCCCCCGGAAGACAATTGACTATGGTTGCTGGTGTCGCTAACTTCACATTTCTCAAAACAGAGTCGCCAATAACCAGAGTTTGATCCTCGGCGGGTGTGTCGTCGAGTGGGGAAAAACGGTTTAGAGATGGTGAACGGGTTGGCGGTGTACACGGGCTTCTGTTTAGGGCTACGCTTCCTCCTCACAGTCACCCAGTCAGCCTGCTTTCCCGGCTGCTCGGGATCTGCCAGAGGGGAACTAACGGTGGCTAAGCTACCTTGGTCTGCACCGACTACAGGGGCCTGGCTAGCTGTAAATTTTCCACGGTGCGGAGCCGAGTCTCCAATTCGCCCAGCCTGGCCTCCAAAGCTACGAATAAGCTACACTTATTACAAGTACCGTTACTGCTAAAGGAGGCAGAGGAATAACTAAACATTTCACACCAGAGCAGAAAAAGTGCGGAGAGACAGGAGAAGCCGCCATGCTAAATCGGCTAAGAGCTAGTAGCTACGCTAAGCTAGCGGATTCCTAAAAGTGAATAATGTGTAAATAATTTAGAGGTGATTCAGCAGAAGGAGTGCTTTAGTTAAGGCACGTAAAGATTACACTGGGAAACGAATCGTAATCTAGATAACTAGATCAATCTAAACTGCGCAGATTAAACAGCTAACAGATACAGAAAAACACCGCTGTGCTCCGGAACAGGAAGTGATACAATACCGCAGTGAGAGCCAACCACCAGTAGACCAGTTGACAGCTCTGCTCCTCTCTTCACCCAGAACATGTGGCCTCAGATCAGATGATATGATCAAAACTCGATCATCAGTCTTTGACCTAGGGTGTCTCTGGTACCATGTACACTTATGAGCATCCTTATGTTCGAACATGGTTTCATTATGGAGGGTCCATGACTAGCACAGAAGTCGGGGAGGTCCGTTCCTCCCAATCACGCCTCTCCAGGTGTCTCTGTCATTGCCTACTTGTGCATTGAAGTCCCCCAGCAGATCAATGGAGTCCCCCACCAGAGCCCCATACAGGACTCCATTCAGAGACTCCAAGATGGCCGAATACGCCGAACCTCTGTTTGGTGCATACAAGGATGGGTATCAGGAACCGGTTCTTTTGAGAATCGTTAAGAATGGATTCGATCCACCGACATCAATGGCCTCATTTCTCTATGTTGATTGCAGACCCTGCAGTGGGTCTGTAATCAGCCGCTTCTGTAATGGCTCCACTTGAAGCTTATACAGTGAAGCAGTGCTCCAACCTGCTGCTTCATTGGTTCCCTGCTTCCCTGCTTTTCAGAAGTGTCAAGTCTGCTTTTTAACCCCTCTCAAAGCCATTTAAAGATGTCAATCGTGAGTCTCTTGTGTGGATTAAAGTCACTAACTGGGACTCTTGCCTTGTTGCAGGCAAGAAATGAGAATCGTCCTCCGTTATGTTCGCACAGCTCCAAATGCTGCGCTGCTGTCTGCCGAGTCCAGCTGGTATAAATAACTTCAGAGTGAATCACCATTTTAAATCAAATGACACCTCTTTCCAAACATAGCCGGCTGAGCTCAGCTCAGAGGTACAGAGTTACATTTGTGCCATTAATGTCTGAAAGGAAATGTTTTTGACAAAAACTACAGATTTTGTTTATTTCTATTTATGTCCAGAGATCAAGAATCAAATCAAGTCATTTTATTTATATAATGCCGAATCACGTCCCAACAGCCAGGGCTGTGAGCATGGACCGGGCCGCCGGGCCACCCGCCCTCGACCGCCACCCAATCCTCTCTGCACCCGACCCCCTGGCCCCTCTGCAGGTGGTGAACCCACAGGAGGGCGGCCCACGTCGCTCTTTCGGACTGAGCCCGGCCGGGCCCATGGGCTAAGGCCCGACCACCAGGTGCTCGCGCACGAACCCAACCCCAGGCCTGGCTCCAGGGTGGGACCCCTGCTCCGCCATACCTGGCGACATCTCGGTCCTTGATTTTTACTGGTCATGGAGGTTCTGAACTGCCCTTAGTCTGACCCGTCACCTAGGACCTGTTTGCCTTGGGAGACCCTACAGGGAGCACAAAGCCCCCGACAACATAGCTCCTAGGATCATCCAGGTACGCAAACTCCCCACCATGATAAGGTGGCAGCTAGAGGGGGCACCTTAAGTATCTTAAGTCTCTGGATGTTGTGGGACTGTCTTGGCTGACACGCCTCTGCAACATCGCGTGGCGATCGGGGACAGTGCCTCTGGATTGGCAGACCGGGGTGGTGGTCCCTCTGTTTAAGAAGGGGGCCCAGAGGGTTGTTCCAACTATAGGGGATCACACTCCTCAGCCTCCCCTGTAAGGTCTATTCCAGAGTACTGGAGAGGAGAATTCGACCGATGGGCGAACCTCGGATTCAGGAGGAGCAGTGTGGTTTTTGTCCTGGTCACGGCACACTGGACCAGCTCTACACGCTCCATTGGGTGCTCGAGGGTTCATGGGGGCCCAACCAGTCCACGTGTTTTGTGGATCTGGAGAAGGCGTTCGACCGTGTCCCTCGGGGCACCCTATGGGGAGTGCCCTAGGAGTACGGGGTCCGGGGTCCTTTGCTAAGGGCTATCCGGTCCCTGTACGACCGCAGCAGGAGCTTGGTTCGCATTGCCGGTAGTAAGTCAAACCTGTTTCCAGTGCACGTTGGCCTCCGCCAGGGCTGCCTTTTGTCACCGGTTCTGTTCATTATTTTTATGGACAGAATTTCTAGGCGCAGCGAGGGGGTCTGGTTTGGTAACCACAGAATCTCGTCTCTGCTGTTTGCGGATGATGTGGTTCTGTTGGCTTCGTCAAATCAGGACCTTCAGCGTGCACTGGGGAGGTTTGCAGCCGAGTGTGAAGCGTCCGGGATGAAAATCAGCACTTTGCCCTCTTCAGGTCGGTGGAGTGTCCTTGCCTCAAGTGGAGGAGTTTAAGTATCTCGGGGTCTTGTTCACGAGTGAGGGATGGATGGAGCGTGAGATCGATAGACGGATCGGCAGCATCTGCAGTGATGTGGTCGCTGTATCGGACTGTCGTGGTGAAGAGAGCTGAGTAGGGGGGCAAAGCTCTTGATTTACCGATCGATCTACGTTCCGATCCTCACCTATGGTCATGAGATTTGGCTCATGACCAAAAGAACGAGATTGCGAGTACAAGCGGCCGAGATGAGTTTCCTCCGCAGGTGGCTGGGCGCTCCCTTAGAGATAGGGTGAGGAGCTCGGTCACTCGGGAGGAGCTTGGAGTTGAGCCGCTGCTCCTCCACGTCGAAAGAGTCAGTTGAGGTGGCTCGGGCATCTTTCCGGATGCCCCTGACGCCTCGCTGGAGATGTTCCGGGCACGTCCCATTGGGAGGAGGCCCCAGGGAAGACCCAGGACACGCTAGAGGGACTACATCTCTCGGCTGGCTTGGGAACGCCTTGGGGTTCCCCCGGAGGAGCTGGGGGAGGTGTGTGGATCGGGAGGTCTAGGCGGCTTTGCTTGAGCTGCTGCCCCCCGTGACCCGACTCCGATAAGTGGAAGAAATGGATGGATAGCGCCAAATCACAACAAACAGTCGCCCAAGGTGCTTTATATTGTAAGGCAAAAGGCATACAATAATTACAGAAAACCCCCAACGGTCAAAACGACCCCCTATGAGCAAGCACTTGGCGACAGTGGGAAGGAAAAACTCCCTTTTAACAGGAAGAAACCTCCAGCAGAACCAGGCTCAGGGAGAGCAGTCTTCTGCTGGGACTGGTTGGGGCTGAGGGAGAGAATCAGGAAAAAGACATGCTGTGGAAGAGAGCAGAGATCAGTCACTAATGATTAAATGCGAGTGGTGCATACAGAGCAAAAAGAGGTGAATAAAAAGAAACATCCAGCTCTAACTATAAGCTTTAGCAAAAAGGAAAGTTTTAAGCTTAATCTTAAAAGTAGAGAGGGTGTCTGTCTCCCAAATCTGAATTGGGCTGGTTCCACAGGAGAGGACCTGAAAGCTGAAGGCTCTACCTCCCATTCTACTCTTACAAACCCTAGGAACTACAAGTAAGCCTGCAGTCTGAGAGCAAAGAGCTCTATTGGGGTGATATGGTACTATGAGGTCCCTACGATAAGATGGGACCTGATTATTCAAAACCTTAAAGTAAGAAGAAGAATTTTAAATTCTATTCTGGAATTAACAGAGAGCCAATGAAAGAAGCCAATATGGGTGAAATATGCTCTCTCCTTCTAGTCCCTGTCAGTACTCTAGCTGCAGCATTTTGAATTAACTGAAGGCTTTTCAGGGAACTTTAGAACAATCTGATAATAATGAATTACAATAGTCCAGCCTAGAAGAAATAAATGGATGAATTAGCTTTTCAGCATCACTCTGAGACAAGACCTTTCTAATTTTAGATATTGCGCAAATGCAAAAACAGTCCTACATATTTGCTAATATGCGCATTGAGGGACATCCTGATATCCTGATCAAAAATGACTCCAAGATTTCTCACAGTATTATTGGAGGTCAGGTTAATGCCGTCCAGAGTAAGGATCTGGTTAGACACTATGTTTCTAAGATTTGTTTGGCCAAGTACAATAACTTCAGTTTTATCTGAATTTAAAAAGGAAATTAGAGGTCATCCATGTCTTTATGTCTGTAAGACAATCCTGCAGTTTAACTAATTGGTGTGTGTCCTCTGGCTTCATGGATAGATAGAGCTGGGTATCATCTGCGTAACAATTAAAATTTAAGCAATGCTTTCTAATAATACTGCCTAAGGGAAGCATGTATAAAGTGAATAAAATCGGTCCTAGCACAGAACCTTGTGGAACTCCATAATTAACCTTAGTCCGTGAAGAAGACTCCCCATTTACATGAACAAATTGTAATCTATTAGATAAATATGATTCAAACCACTGCAGCGCAGTGCCTTTAATACCTATGGCATGCTCTAATCGCTGTAATAAATTTTATGGTCAACAGTATCAAAAGCTGCACTGAGGTCTAACAGGACGAGCACAGAGATGAGTCCACTGTCTGAGGCCATAAGAAGATCATTTATAACTTCACTAATGCTGTTTCTGTACTATGATGAATTCTAAAACCTGACTGAAACTCTTCAAATAGACCATTCCTCTGCAGATGATCAGTTAGCTGTTTTACAACTAACCCTTTCAAGAATTTTGAGAGAAAAGGAAGGTTGGGAGATTGGCCTATAATTAGCTAAGATAGCTGGGTCAAGTGATGGCTTTTTAAGTAATGGTTTAATTACTGCCACCTTAAAAGCCTGTGGTACATAGCCAACTAATAAAGATAGATTGATCAGATGTAAGATCGAAGCATTAATTAATGGTAGGGCTTCCTTGAGCAGCCAGGATCCAGTGACCAATTTCATATTTATTTAGTTTTAGACTCAGTAAATGTTATTGACATAGAAAACCTGTAAAACCTACTTTTAGTACACAGAAAATTCATAAGAGGTATTGATAAGGGAATCGATAAGGAATCAGTTCGTTAAGCAGAATCGATAATGCCATTGTATTGATAAAATCTTATCTATATCCATGCCTAGAGCACACACAAACAACAGTCAGAGCGCCCCCCTGCCACCTGAAAGTGCAGTCAGGTCACCCTCTCATCTATGTCATGCTTAGTTATGTTACGGGGTAACATAGTCACATGTCATAGAATCCAATGTACGTCAACACTGTTCATACTTTGTTCATCCTATTATCTCAACCAATAATTTGCACCACTTTTTACCAAACGGAGCAGCTTTAACTTTGATGCCTGTACAAACTGAAATGGACCTTTCTCACCATTCTTGCTATTTTTTACCCTATAACTCCAGAACATTCAGTTACAGATAGTCTAAACCTTTTTGAAGTCTTTATCAGACAAATAATAATGCAATAACATGCTTTTGGAGGGCGGTATACATTTTCAAGAGGTCCAACGTCCACGCCCAGTCGCCCAAATGACAACTATTCACCCGAGTTAGACAAGGGTGAATAGCTGTTATTGCGGGCGACGGGATGGACGGAGGGACTCAGAAAAATGCATACCGTACGACAACAGCATGTTATTTGCATTATTATCACTTTTTACTTAGATACACAACACGTAACGTGTACATAAAAAGTTGGCTCACTTAACTTATGCCTTGTCGCCTGGCACGTGCGCTGCTGTTCAAATTCAGCAGAGCGTCCTCATCAAGCTGGCTGCTTTAGCTGCTGTTCATTGTTGTATCCATGAGAAAATCATCCGGAATATCCATATTGGGACCAAAACACACTCTCGCCTTTTCATCTTTTCCTCTGCGGACAGTTTTTTTTCCCCTCTGCAGACAGTTCTTGGGCTGCGCACTATGACTTCATTTGTTTACGCACAGCGGGCGGGTATTGTCAGATACCGTCGACGTAAATCTATGATACCGGCCTAGCAACGCCCCGGTAAAGTGATAATAATATGGAATACCTTTCAATATGATTGCGTCATTCTTAAATTTTTACCCAGTGTAATTCTGCAATTGACCCCTACCTAGCCGCCTATTGAAAATTCAAGTGGACACTGCTTTTTCAAAAGGGTAATGTCTAAGGAGCATTTGTGCCAAATTCTCTTATCTGCTGCAGGGAAACAGAGATATTCGCAGAAGACATCAAACAACTACACTTCTCACTCATGGTAATGGCAACATGTCGCTTAACTAAATTAACTACACCAATTAAACTACAAAAATACAAATCTATACACTAACAACACTGTTAAACTAACATGAACCCAGTAGTGGGCATAGTTCTGCTAACCACTAATTAAATGGTAAATGGTAAATAGACTGCATTTATATAGCGCTTTTCCATCTGGATCAGATGCTCAAAGCGCTTTAATTATGCCTCACATTCACCCCAATGTCAGGGTGCTGCCATACAAGGTGCTCACTACACACCTGGAGCAATAGGAGATTAAAGGCCTTGCCCAAGGGCCCTTAGTGATTTTCCAGTCAGGCGGGGATTTGAACCCATGATCTTCTGGACTCAAGCCCACACCTTAACCACTAGACTACTAGACAGCAGCTAGTCCACTCTGTTCTTTTCTGCTGGGGAGGACTGAGCTCACAGCCATCTGACTATGTAAGACGGAAGCCCTGGCTTGTTGTTTGTTTCAGCGGTTTGTGATTGCTTTTGATTTTACTCAGAAGGCTCGGAGGTAAACTGGCTTATCAGTAGCCGACAATACTAAAAATTAGCGGATAGCTGTAACTTCCGCTAATTTATTTATTTATTTATTTTTTGGGGTGTATCGGTTTAGCGTTATAAAAGTTAACCTTTCAGTTAGTGGATTAGAGGATATCGAAGCTAATTTTCTTGGTTAGCTGTGCCCACCACTGCATGAACCACAGTAACTTTTAAAACCTGAAATTCCCATGGTGCATTGCAGCACCACGTCCATTGTTCACTGTTGTCAGTATTGTTAATTTCTCCAACTTTCCTACCAACTTTCTGTTTTCACAGTGTTCACCTTGACCCAAAATACATAAGCATACCAATGGCAAATGCCAGCGCTACCCAGTTTCTTCTTCGTGATCAAAGCCATAAACACACACGCTCACACTTATGCATACACACAGACAGAGGCCTTCTTGGCTGTTATAATATAGATAATAATTACTTACAGGGTTTTCCCAGGAATGAACACACATGAAACAAAAGAAACTCCAATAATAAAAGTAGAGCTCAGCCTGTTGTTAAACTCACCTCCAGGGAAACACTTTCAGCTTATACTCAGATGTGACTTGTGTTGTGCTGCGGCCTGTGCACTGGAACTTATGGCTGTTTGTTATTCTGAAACTTTTAAAAATCATTCCTTCAGCTTCTGGAATGTTCCACACTGTTCAAGGAGGCATTATCTTGTTGTCCTTTGGCCCACTGTAAATCTGACACAGTGAAGGAAACTTTCCAGTACCCTCCAAATTATGCAAATTAAAGTAGTGAATTGAAAATCTGTGTATTTCCAAAAGATAAGACTTTGTTGATCTCACAGTGGAGAAAGTCACATGGTATATCAGCTCTTAAAAAACACACAAGATGGGTGCGAGTAGAGGAAATGTGCATCAAACAGCGTGTGCAAGGATAAGCAATAATACTTGTAACAGTACGAGACATAGAAATGAGGTAGAAATAGAATATATATATATATATATATGAGGTCTGTCAAAAGTATCGTACCTTTTTATTTTTTCAAAAACTATATGGATTTCATTCATATGTTTTTACGTCAGACAGCTTGAACCCTCGTGCGCATGCGTGAGTTTTTCCACGCCTGTCGGTGACGTCATTCGCCTGTGAGCACTCCTTGGTAAGGAGTGGTCCCGCCCCCTCGTCGGATTTTCATTGTCTGGAAATGGCGGAATGAAAAGGACTTTTTTCCATCAGAATTTTTCAGAAGCTGTTAGAGACTGGCACCTGGAAACCATTCAAAAAATTTATCTGGCTTTCGGTGAAAATTTTACAGGCTTCACAGAGAATAGGGACTTTTACTACAGCTTTCAGGACTGCTTTAAGGACAGTCGGTGTGCCGCGCTCCGAGCTGCGATGACGCAGCACAAACCACTGGATCATTTCTAAAGGGAGGTGTGGTTAAAGTCCCCGGTGTTGAGGAGGAGGGCGCAGGGTTGTTGTGTCTGCAGCCAGGTGACTGTACTGTGGATCCGCTCACAGGCAGCAGTGGCGTCTGCAGAGGGATGAATAGAGCGTAATCACACCTCCAAACTCCCATGGGAGATAGTAGGCCTTGTGCTCACTGCGAGTAGCTCCACGTCCGAGGAGCATCTGATCCTTCACGTGAACATGAGCTGCGCTGCACCATCTCAAAAAACTCAAATATTGCAGTTTGATGCTTGCAGGAGGTGGTTTTTCAGACGGTTTTGAAAAAGCCTTACACATTCCTCACATTCCATCACTCAGTGGAAACGCTGTAATGTCACTCTTCTGCTTTGTTCACATTCTGTAAACGTCGCTAAACTTTGGTGCGAATCTGTAATGGAAACCCAACTAGTGCTTCCTCTAGGATGGGATGCCAGTCTAACACCAGTCACTTCTCCAACCAAGGCCTGTACCTATTTCCTTTTGGGTGGACTGAGACGCTTTCCCTTCATTTTACACATTCATGTGAAAGTGCAGGATGAAGGGAACGGGTGAATATTGGGATTGAGCCAAAGTGTCTTGTCCAAGGACACAGACAGGTAGCATGGCTGGGAGTCAAACCCAGGTGTCCATATTAGTAGTGCAGCTCCTTGTCCAACTAAGCTCCTGCTGTGCTGAGGTGTGTCAAGTCAGGCTAAAATATTTGAACATTATTGATCTCAGTAAATAGACTGGCATCGTGTCCAGGGTGAACCCTGCCTCATGCCCTATGACTGCTGGGATAGGCTTCAGCCCCTCGTGACACTTAATTAGAGTAAGTGGGTATAAAAGATGGATGGATGATCTCCGTAATTCTGAGGATGTGGATTCTGGTTAATGGTGAAGTTGAGAAGAACTTTCAGTCACGCTGGTGTGTTGTGACAGGAGCTGCTGGAAGCGTTTGGCATAGCACTTCACTCCCGGCGAGCCGGTGCCATCCTCACAACAGCAACTAACTGGGAAGATCTGGAGATTCAGGAAGAGGCCGAGTCGGGCAGCAGGGTGACATCCAAAATTCGTCTTCCTGTCCAGGTCTGTCTTTCCACATGTCCTCAAACACTTGCATCTTAAACAACCAGTACTCACTTGGGTGTTTCAGCTCGATATTACAGCGTTTGAACATTTGCTTCTTGGATTCTTATCAAAAAAAAAGTTAAAAGCACTGTGACCTTAGTTTTGCAAGCAGTTATTCTGTTTGCTTGGGGGTTTTTTTTCTCTAAATCTAGAAATTATTTTCTGATTATTAGGTTATGCCTTTTAGATGTCTTACCAATAAATAATTGTAGAAGCTTTCACAGAGGACCCCAGTGCAGAGAACAACAACAACCTGATTTATTGTCCCACAGGCAGTTAACATCACAGTTTGTAACAGAAGAGAGATGCCATGGTCGTTATTCAGGCAGACGTCACTTAAAACGCACCAAAGACAGTCAAACACAGGAGAGAATTACCCAGAGAACACGGCCAATACATTATCAACAACAATTTCAACAATTTTTTTATAGCGCCAAATCACAACAAACAGTTGCCCCAAGGCACTCTATATTGTAAGGCAAGGCCATACAATAATTATGTAAAACCCCAACGGTCAAAACGACCCCCTGTGAGCAAGCACTTGGCTACAGTGGGAAGGAAAAACTCCCTTTTAACAGGAAGAAACCTCCAGCAAACCAGGCTCGGGGGGGGCAGTCTTCTGCTGGGACTGGTTGGGGCTGAGGGAGAACCAGGAAAAAGACATGCTGTGGAGGGAGCAGAGATCGATCACTAATGATTAAATGCAGAGTGGTGCATACAGAGCAAAAAGAGAAAGAAACAGTGCATCATGGGAACCCCCCAGCAGTCTACGTCTATAGCAGCATAACTAAGGGATGGTTCAGGGTCACCTGATCCAGCCCTAACTATAAGCTTTAGCAAAAAGGAAAGTTTTAAGCCTAATCTTAAAAGTAGAGAGGGTGTCTGTCTCCCTGATCTGAATTGGGAGCTGGTTCCACAGGAGAGGAGCCTGAAAGCTGAAGGCTCTGCCTCCCATTCTACTCTTACAAACCCTAGGAACTACAAGTAAGCCTGCAGTCTGAGAGCGAAGCGCTCTATTGGGGTGATATGGTACTACGAGGTCCCTAAGATAAGATGGGACCTGATTATTCAAAACCTTATAAGTAAGAAGAAGAATTTTAAATTCTATTCTAGAATTAACAGGAAGCCAATGAAGAGAGGCCAATATGGGTGAGATATGCTCTCTCCTTCTAGTTCCCGTCAGTACTCTAGCTGCAGCATTTGAATTAACTGAAGGCTTTTTAGGGAACTTTTAGGACAACCTGATAATAATGAATTACAATAGTCCAGCCTAGAGGAAATATGCATGAATTAGTTTTTCAGCATCACTCTGAGACAAGACCTTTCTAATTTTAGAGATATTGCATAAATGCAAAAAGCAGTCCTACATATTTGTTTAATATGCGCTTTGAATGACATATCCTGATCAAAAATGACTCCAAGATTTCTCACAGTATTACTAGAGGTCAGGGTAATGCCATCCAGAGTAAGGATCTGGTTAGACACCATGTTTCTAAGATTTGTGGGGCCAAGTACAATAACTTCAGTTTTATCTGAGTTTAAAAGCAGGAAATTAGAGGTCATCCATGTCTTTATGTCTGTAAGACAATCCTGCAGTTTAGCTAATTGGTGTGTGTCCTCTGGCTTCATGGATAGATAAAGCTGGGTATCATCTGCGTAACAATGAAAATTTAAGCAATGCGTCTAATAATACTGCCTAAGGGAAGCATGTATAAAGTGAATAAAATTGGTCCTAGCACAGAACCTTGTGGAACTCCATAATTAACTTTAGTCTGTGAAGAAGACTCCCCATTTACATGAACAAATTGTAATCTATTAGACAATATGATTCAACCACCGCGGCAGTGCCTTTAATACCTATGGCATGCTCTAATCTCTGTAATAAAATTTTATGGTCAACAGTATCAAAAGCAGCACTGAGGTCTAACAGAACAAGCACAGAGATGAGTCCACTGTCCGAGGCCATAAGAAGATCATTTGTAACCTTCACTAATGCTGTTTCTGTACTATGATGAATTCTAAAACCTGACTGAAACTCTTCAAATAGACCATCCTGCAGATGATCAGTTAGCTGTTTTACAACTACCCTTTCAAGAATTTTTGAGAGAAAAGGAAGGTTGGAGATTGGCCTATAATTAGCTAAGAGCTGGGTCAAGTGATGGCTTTTTAAGTAATGGTTTAATTACTGCCACCTTAAAAGCCTGTGGTACATAGCCAACTAACAAAGATAGATTGATCATATTTAAGATCGAAGCATTAAATAATGGCAGGGCTTCCTTGAGCAGCCTGGTAGGAATGGGGTCTAATAAACATGTTGATGGTTTGGATGAAGTAACTAATGAAAATAACTCAGACAGAACAATCGGAGAGAAAGAGTCTAACCAAATACCGGCATCACTGAAAGCAGCCAAAGATAACGATACGTCTTTGGGATGGTTATGAGTAATTTTTTCTCTAATAGTTAAAATTTTGTTAGCAAAGAAAGTCATGAAGTCATTACTAGTTAAAGTTAATGGAATACTCAGCTCAATAGAGCTCTGACTCTTTGTCAGCCTGGCTACAGTGCTGAAAAGAAACCTGGGGTTGTTCTTATTTTCTTCAATTAGTGATGAGTAGAAAGATGTCCTAGCTTTACGGAGGGCTTTTTTATAGAGCAACAGACTCTTTTTCCAGGCTAAGTGAAGATCTTCTAAATTAGTGAGACGCCATTTCCTCTCCAACTTACGGGTTATCTGCTTTAAGCTACGAGTTTGTGAGTTATACCACGGAGTCAGACACTTCTGATTTAAAGCTCTCTTTTTCAGAGGAGCTACAGCATCCAAAGTTGTCTTCAATGAGGATGTAAAACTATTGACGAGATACTCTATCTCCCTTACAGAGTTTAGGTAGCTACTCTGCACTGTGTTGGTATATGGCATTAGAGAACATAAAGAAGGAATCATATCCTTAAACCTAGTTACAGCGCTTTCTGAAAGACTTCTAGTGTAATGAAACTTATTCCCCACTGCTGGGTAGTCCATCAGAGTAAATGTAAATGTTATTAAGAAATGATCAGACAGAAGGGAGTTTTCAGCGAATACTGTTAAGTCTTCAATTTCCATACCATAAGTCAGAACAAGATCTAAGATATGATTAAAGTGGTGGGTGGACTCATTTACTTTTTGAGCAAAGCCAATAGAGTCTAATAATAGATTAAATGCAGTGTTGAGGCTGTCATTCTCAGCATCTGTGTGGATGTTAAAATCGCCCACTATAATTATCTTATCTGAGCTAAGCACTAAGTCAGACAAAAGGTCTGAAAATTCACAGAGAAACTCACAGTAACGACCAGGTGGACGATGGATAATAACAAATAAAACTGGTTTTTGGGACTTCCAATTTGGATGGACAAGACTAAGAGACAAGCTATTATATACCTAATAACTTATTGAGAATGTTTCTACTGTCCAGACTGGCAGGTACCACTGACCCTGATATGTCTTGTGTTTGGATGTTTTCTGAGCCACCGGGTTGTTGTGATCACTGGACATGTATGTTTTGGTTTAATATTGGTAATATGGCCGGAATAGATAGTTGCCCCACTGAGTCTGTTCTATTTGAGGTTTCTTCTTACAATCAAGACACTTGAGCTCGTTTTTCTTGACCACTGTTTCCTCTGGTCTTGCTCAGGGTGTGGGTAAGGTTAGACCTTGTCCTTTGTGAAGCACCTTTGCGGTGACTATTGTTGTGATTTGGTGCAGTATAAATAAGCTGGTGTTCTTTTGGATACCGGGTCCCTGTCCTTCCCGTGGTTTAAAGCTTCATTTGTCTCCGCAGCCATCTTGGTTCGTCCAGTCCCTGTTGTTCCAGTTGTGTGTGGAGGTGAACAGGGTGGGAGGTCATGCTGTACCCAGGGTCATCCTGCAGGAGCTGCTTCAGTCCTGCCTGTATCAGGCTTTGAACCACTACAACAGCCTCACACAACGGGCAGACAACAAGGTGTGCGACACACACACACACACACACAGGCCAAAACTGCTCTGCGCGGAGGTCACAGGACCAAAACTTAGAAACTTGTACATCTAGGAGGGAGTGGGAACGAGAGGCCGTGGCTATTATGATAATGATCAGCTGGTGAAGTCTAGAATTACACAATGTTTGCTTCATCGGTTAGAACAAAGCGCACAGAGTGGACCGGACGAAACTGACAGAAATTCTACAGGGTATTGGAGTAGACTGGAGGGATCCACATCTGATGTTGACACTTAATACTGGACAAAAGGCAACTGTTGAAATGAACTTTGGAAACAGGCCATGTGTTATTGCCAAGGCTCTTCAACATTTATTTGTAAAAACAGCTGAGAGCGAGGCACCTGAACATGTTGATGAGGGGCAGAAAATCTGAGACCAACTACATAAACCAATAAAATGATATGATGATCAGGCAGCAATAGCTGACGATGGTTAAGATCAGTCAAAGCGTGGAAAGTGATGAAGAAACCCTGGAACAAGTCAAACAATTCAAATATTTTGAAGAGTACGGAAAATGTGGGAAGGAAATTCAAATCCGGATAGGTCCAGTAGAGCAGAACATACTTTCAGCAAATTCCAGATACTTCTCACCAAAGGGTTTAATCTGCAACTGAAGAAGAGGATGTGTGAGATGGTTCTTCTGTGTGGATCAGAAGCCTGGACCTCGAGGTCAGGAGATTTCAAAAGGCTTGACGGATCTGAAATGTGGCTGTGAAGGTGGATGGATAGAGTTCGCAATGATGAGGTCTAGGTGTTGGAACATTGCAGCACCAAAGTAGGGGAGGAATCAAGACCAGTAAGGAGAAGTAAAACAAGTGGATCGGACCTATCCTTAGGCACAATGGATGACTGAAAGAAGTAATTGAGGGAAGGATGGAAGGGAAAGGCCCAAAGAGGGAGGAAAAGAATTATGATGCTGGATAACATTCGTACCAAAGGCTAAAGGGCTCAAGGTAGATGGGGTGTCGTGAGTACCAGACCTGAAACCTGCTGGACAGCAGGATGCTAGAGAGACTCAAACCATGTGCACATAGTGAAGTCCATTGTGTTTGGTGGCAGATGTACATGAGGACTTTTGGATCAGGAAAAAAAAGTCTAATTTGTGCTGTTTAGTTGTTTGTTTGTGTCCCTGTTCATGTGGGTCTCTGTATTCCAGGAAGACGTCTTCCCTGTGACTCAGAACAGGGCTTTGCAGTTGTTATTTGACCTGCGATATCTCAATAGCACTTTGGGACCCCGATTAGAGGAAGGCAAGAGCTCTCGATCCTACCAAGACCCCAGGTAAGAAAGAGCCAAGTCCACACAGGGGTCCACCATATGGTCAGGTCCACAAGTAACTGGACAGTGATTTTAACTTTGCCACTCTGGGTTTCAGCTGACTAATAAAAGTACTAAGAGCTCTATTGGCTATTAGGCCTGTTAGTGCCAGTGATTATCTCTGGATTCCACTGCATGTGGCAAATGAGAATCTACCACTCCCCCTGGACCGGACACCAGTCCATCATAGGCTATTTCTCTAGCCAAGGCTGGTACCAATGTCCACCTGGGTGGACTAGGATGCTACAGATGAAATTTCTTTTCTAAGGACACAGACAGACAGAATGACCGGGAGTCAATCCCAGAATCCAGTAGTGCTTAGTTGACCATCCAACTCCTTGTCCCACTGAGCTACCTGCTCCACCCACCCCACAACAAGGTCTAAACTTCCAGCTTTAAATCAGTGATCAGGTCCCGGAACACACACATCCTTGACACTATGGAGCTGCCCTGGGTCCTGATTGACAACCATCCAGGCAAGTGGTCCAGTTGCACCTCTCCAAAATAACCATCTATCTGCCATAGCTAGGTGAAATGTTGGTGTCACCTTGGCCTTTGGTGTTACTCAGGCACCTGGGAGCTCAATTGTAACTAAAGAAAAGCACCACATGGTCAAAATGTCAGCGCTGACACTCCCTCACAATGTCAGTGATCCTCCTCATCTTAGTCCTCCAAGTACCCACTTGTTTGACACACAGACATTCCAGCGTCACCCAAGGGTCTCCGGGCACCTAGTACTAAAGATATCCACTTGTTGAACTAGGTCACTAGTTAGTATCCAAGTTTAACAACCAGAACATAAGACGAGAAGCACCAGGACCCAAAAGACTTCAATTTCAGTTCAGTTTCTTTCATTTATTGCGCCAAATCACAACAAAGCTGCCTCACTGCTTCACACAAGTAAGGTCTAACCTGACAGTGGTAAGAAAGACTTCTCTCTGGTGATATTGAGGAAGAAACCTCAAGCAGACCAGACTCAGAGGGGTGGCCTACTGCTTAGGCCATTGTAACAATTACAAGGTTTTTCAAAGTTTTACATAGTTGAAGAAACAGAAAATAGAAAATCAAACAACATAATAATGTAAAGAAGATGGGAAGTCCACACAGGCGTCAGCACCACAGGCAGGGGTCGTCCACACTGTCACCGGGCCTGTCCCCGCAACAGGGTCACTTTCAAAATGCAAACTGCAGCATGCAGCATCTACCTCAAGCCATTCGCCTCACAGTCCATCTGGGCCCTTCAGTTTGGATCCATCCATCCATCCATCTCTCAGACAGAGAGGAAAAAGTGCAGAATCAGTCCGCTGGAAAAAATACATCTAAGGTATAATTCAACAGCAAGGTATAAATCAACAGGAATGCAGAGAAATGACTAAGGTGATCGTTGGCCACTAGCCCTAAGCTTCACTCACAGACCAAAAATTTAGATAAAGTTGAGGCCGAGACCTGTTGTGTTGCTAATAAAATGACTTTAAAAGGATAGGAAGCATAGTACCATAGTGTGCCAGTATGCTAGCCATACGAAAGGATGCGCCTTAAGTCTGGACTTGAAAGTCTGTACAGAATCTGACTGTTTTATTGAAGCGGGGAGCTCATTCCACAAAACAAGCATGATAAGAGAAAGCTCTGTGACCCACAGACCTTTTTACTCACCCTAGTAAAAGTAGTCCTGCGCCCTGAGAACGCAGAGCCCGGGCTTGTACATAGGGTTTAATTAGGTCAGCTAAGTGGTGAGGTGCTAATCCTTGAATAATTTTATAGGTTAATAGCAGAAACTTAAAATTCGACCTCACAGATACAGGAAGCCAGAGAAGAGATGCCAGAATGGGTGTAATGTGGTCAAAATTCTTCTTCCTGTCAAGAGTCTGGCAGCAGCATTTTGAACCAATTAGAGATGCCCAATGCTAGACTGTAAAATACAACATTGCTGTAGTCCATTCTAAAGGAAATAAATGCCTGGATCAGGGTCTCTGTGTCAACCATAGACAGGATGGGACGAATCTTTGCTGTTTCTCAGGTGGAAGAAAGCAGTCCTCGTAATATCTCAAATGTGTAAATCAAAGGACAATATAGAATCAAAAATCACCCTAGGGTTCCTCACCTTGTCAGTGTGATGTATGGCAATAGCCTAGCTTAAGCATTAGCTGGTCAAACTGATGCAGATGTCTCAGTGGATCAAGAACCATAATTTCAGTCTTGTCTGAGTTTAATAATAAGAAATTGCTAGACATCCAGCTTTTCACTGATGCAAGGCAGTCTTCTAAGGATTTTATGTGGATGAGATTACCAGCAGTTATCGGCATGTATAACTGAGTATCATCAGCATAGCAATGAAAACCCAAAACACTGCAGTACATGCCCAAGGGGTGCTATATAAAGGGAGAAAAGCAGGGGGGCTAAGACTGACCCCTGTGGGACCCCATATCTCATGTCACTGAGGTTAGAGGTAGTGTTGTTATACAAGACACAGTGAGAACGACTGGTCATGTATGATGTCAACCATGCAAGGGCACTCCCAGTAATCCCAAAATGATTCTCCAGTCTATCTAATCCCAAAATGATTCTCCAGCCTATCAAGTAGAATATGATGATCCACAGTATCAAATGCAGCACTGAGATCTAACAGCACCAGAACCGTAGTGGTGTCTGAATCCATTGCAAGCAGAAGATCATTCATCACTTTTGAGAGCCGTCTCTGTGGAACGATATTTTCTAAAAGCAGACTGCAGTGGCTCAAAAAGATTATTCTCAGTAAGATAGTCTACAAGCTGCCATGACACAACTTTTTCCAGAATTTTAGAGCAAAATAATAGATTTGATATCGGCCGATAGATTTTCAATACACTAGGGTCAAGATTACATTTCTTAAGTAATGGTTTAATCACTGCAGATTTGAAACATTTAGGAACAGATCCATAAATTAATGAGAGATTAATCATTTCCAGCACAGTCGGCCCAAGAGTGGGCCACAGGTCCTTAAACAGTTTTGATGGTATGGGATCAAATAAGCAGGTTGTGCATTTTGTAGACGATACACATTTCATCAGCACACCCAATGATATACTATCAAATTCTGTAAATCTAGGTAATGTATCAGAGATGGCACCCACCTCGGTAACAGGGTATAGTGGCTGGATTAAGGCATGCTGGGATATGTTTAACCTAATGTCAAAGTAATCTAACAAATCTTATGCTGTAAAAGGAGAGCGACTTACATGTGGTTGTCCATGAATAAGTGCTGCCACCGTGTCAAACAGGAACTTTGAATTCTTTTTCTTGTTGTTGATCAAATCAACAACAGTAATAGGTCCACTTTGTAGCCAGTAGTGAATGCTTATAGTCTAAGATAGCATCACACCATGCAAGGTGGAATACTTCCAGTTTTGAACCACACCATTTTCATTCCAGACCTCTAGCCTTATGCTTGAAGCCATGTAAGTAATCATTGAACCACAGCGACTCTGTTTTGTTTGGGGTGGTGGTGGCATGGTTTTAATATAGGTGGAGCGATTTGTGTTCAGTGTGGTTGTGAGTGCTGAGTTTAAGCCGTTCACAAGACTGTCCACTGAATAATCATTTTCCGAAAATGATGCTAATGGCCTGGTCACATGGCATACGACAATTGCTGAACGAAGGAAATAAGTAAAAAGTCACAAATTGTTGAGAAAAGGTCTATGAATGAGCTTTCTATTTTTCCCATCACTGAATAGCGAATCAAAAGAGCAAAAGGAATGAAAGAGGAACAAAACAAAACCGATGCTAACGTTGATCTCAGCGCTTTAAATGAAACGCACCTGGAGCCACTGCTGGAGCAGTGTGTGTCTGCATCCTGCTCTGCATTCCAGGACTCAACACTGGGACGGAGCTCTATAGCGCCTGATTCCTGGAGAAGCTGCAAAGAGAAGTGTGCGATCTGACCCACTGTGGAGATCTGTGCGCACGTCAGTAAATCCACCTGCTCCGGTTGCTCATCCAGAACAAAAGAGGCATCATCATCATCATCAGAATCTTCACTGTTTGGTTCAGACTCTGATGATGTGCTGCTTGCTCCAATTAAAAAAAAAAAAAAATACTATTACGTCGTGTCGGCCCTCAGCAGCTCCACAGCAACGAGCAGGAACTTTTTCACACTTGATGCTCAAAGTCATGCTTCTGTAAACTGCCACCTGGTTGGCACAAACCGAGGCACAGTTTGCTCTGAGAGACCTCTGCAGACTACACAAAATGTTATTACATGGTGTTGGCCCTCAGCAACTCCACAGCGATGAGTGTGATTATGCTTCTGCAAAGCCCTCCTGCTGCCAACAAATACGCACCATCAAGAGTTGTGTCGGCCCTCAGCAGCTCCACGGCAACGAGGCTGATTATGCCATCCCTGGTTCTCAAGACCAGGCGCCTAAGTGGATCTACTCTACTATTTGCTACTCTCCTATTTTAGTCTTCCTTTTTAGATATTTAGCTATACCTTTGTATACTGGCATAGTTCCACCTTAGAATTGGAATATAATATAGATATACCTTACTGAAGGCTGGATAAATTATACCAAAGCGTATTCCATCTTTGTAGAGCCCTTGGTCCTTCACTTTGTTGAAGCTGGCCCGTTTCTTGCCGATTGTGTCTGAAATCTTCAAAATCCCGATGGGCTGTCCCAAGTACAAGACATTGTGGTTTTTCTTTGCCCACTGAAATGCCTTTTCTTTGGGATATATTTGTGAGAGCGGGCAATAAAGGGCTGGGATCCTTGACGAGGTTTTGGGGCCAGACTGCGATGCACACATTCTAGCTCCTGGTCCAAGTCTTACAGCGCATCCCCGGTCACTTTCTTTTGAAGTGTGGCCATGAAGAGCTGGGAGTCGGTCCCCTCCGCTCCCTACAGAACACCGATCACCCGGAGGTTCTTTCTTTTAGAGTCTGAGATCAGGTCCTCCATGGCCAGCTGAAGTTCTCGTTCTCCTGCTTGGCAATATCCAATTGTGATTTCAGTACGGTCACGTCCTCCTCCAAAGCGGCGATTCCATCTGAGTGAGCAGTGAGGGCCGTCTCCATAGCGGCGATGGTGGTGGTATGTGAAGTTATGGTCTCGGTGATCATTTGAAGTGAGGCTTGGATTTGAGCCAATGCGGCATTTTTGGAAGCATTGAACTCACCCGTTACACACTTTTATGCAGCTTCCCCAACTCGGCAATTAATGTATATAATGTTAGCAGTGCCGCGCTAGCTGCTTTATCATTAGCCATCTTGTTAGTCTCTTTATCAGGTGGGCTAAAGTGCCGAGTTAGCTGAGGTTGATTTTTACCACAGCTGCTGTCAGATTTACTCATTCTGACTTCTGTTGCGGTGTAATGGAGCTTCTTGCGATTTAATAAGCAAATTTTGTAACCAAACTCGGTGTGTAATTTAAAGAAAAAGTCTTAAGTATCAGGGAACAACTTTCATGCGTCTGATCACTCCGACGCCATAACTGAAACTTCCGGCCCTTGATTGGTTAACTAGTTACTTACAAGACAGGTACCAGTGTGTTCATTTTGGGTAGGATAAACTCAGAATTTGAGGATTTCATGTGGGGTGCCCCAAGGATCAGTCCTTGGGCCGTTACTGTTTTTATTGCACATTAATGATATTGGTTTGGTTTCTAAGTTTGTGAGATGTATTTTGTTTGCTGATGGCATGACTGTGCTTGGTAGTGGGGACAATTTGGGACAGCTCCTAGACATGATGGAGAGGGAACTACAAAAATTTAAACATTGGTTTGATTTCAATAAGTTATCCCTTCATGGAAGAAGATTGACCAGTAAATCGAGAGCTTCACCTTTGGCTCAGCTCAGTTTTCGTCACAACAGTACGTACAGCAAATGCAATAATGCCCCTGCTACTCTGATTCTCTGGCCAATGTCACGCTCCACTGTCCCCTCACTCTCACTTGTGAACAAGACCCTGAGGTACTTGAACTCCTTTACTTGGGGCAAGACCGCATTCTCTACCCGGAGTAGGCAATCCATCGGTTTCCTGCTGAGAACGATGACCTCAGATTTAGAGGTGCTGATCCTCCCAGCTTCACACTCGGCTGTGAACTGATCCAGTGAGTGTTGGAGGTCACAGGATGATGAAGCCATCAGGATCACATCATCTGCAAAAAGCAGTGATGAGAGCCTGAGACCACCAAACTAGAAACCTTCCTCCCCAGACTACGCCTCGATATCCTGTCCATGAATATCACAATAGGATTGGTGACAAGGCGCAGCCCTGGTGGAGGCCAACTCCCACTCGAAATGAGTCCGACTTACTGCCGAGCACCCAAACATGGCTCTCGCTTTGTGAGTCCAGAGATTGGATGACTCTGAGAAGGGACCTCTCACTCCATACTCCCGCAGCACCTCCCACAGTATCTCCCGGGTGCCCGATCATACGCCTTCTCCAAGTCCACAAAACACATATAGACTGGATCGGCATACTCCCAGGCACCCTCCAGGGTCCGTATGAGAGTGAAAAGCTGGTCGGTTGTTCCATGACCAGGGCAAACCCTGTATGGTTTCTCTTCAGTCAGAGGTTCGACTATCGGCCGAACCCTCCTTTCCAGCACCCTGGAGTAGACTTTACCAGGGAGGCCGAGTAGTGTGATGTCCTGTAATTGGCACACACACTCTTGTCCCCTTTTTAAAATATGGGGACCACCACCCCAGTTTGCCACTCCTTAGCCACTGTCCCAGACCTCAACGCATTGTTGAAGAGACGTCTCATCCAAGACAGTCCCTCCACACCCAGAGCCTTCAGCATTTCTGGACGGATGTCATTAACCCTCGGGGTCTTGCCACTGTGGAGTTGTTTGACTACCTCAGTGACTTCCACCAGTGAAATTGTTAATAATCCTCCATCAGCTTCCAGCTCTGCCCCTATGGATGGCACGCCAGTCTGATGCAGGAGTTCCTCAAAGTGTTCCTTCCAGAAGCAGATTACATCCTCAGTTGAGGTAAAAAGAGTCCCATCCTTACTTATAGACAGCTTGGATGGTTCCCTGTTTTCCTCTCCTGAGGTCCCTCATGGTCCGCCAAAAGCACCTTCGTGCCGACCGAAAAGTCCTTTTCCATGGTTGCTCAGAACTCCTCCCACACCCGCTTTTATCTCCCCTACAGCAGAGGCTGCCACCCTTCAGGCCTGCCTGTATATTGCAACTGCCTCAAAGAGTCCTCAAAGATAACATATCTCAGAAGGACTCCTCCTTCAGTCTGACAGCTTCCCTGACCACCAGTGTCCACCACGGTGTTCGAGGGTTGCCGCCTCTTGAGGCACCTAAGACCTTCAGGCCCCAGCTCCCTGCTGCAGCTTGAGCAGTGGAAGCTTTGAACATTACCCATTCTGGTTCAATGACCCCAACCCCCACAGGGATGCCAGAAAAGCACCGCCGGCGGTGTGAGTTGAAGATCTGTCGGACACTGGGCTCCTCCAGACATTCTCCAGACATTCCCACCCGCACTATCCATTTGGGCTTACCAGGTCTGTCCAAAGTCCTCCCCCATCTGATCCAACTCACCATCAGATGGTGATCAGTTGACAGCTCTGCTCCTCTCTTCACCCAAGTGCCCAAAACATGCTTCTTCAGATCAGATGATACGATCACAAAATCAATCATCATCTTCGGCCTCGGGTGCTCTGGTACCATGTACACTTATGTGCATCCATATGTTTGAAAATGGTATTCATTATGGACAGTCCATGACTAGCACAGAAGTCCAGGGAGGCCGTTCCTCCCAATCACACCTCTCCAAGTGTCTCTGTCATTGCCCACTTACGCATTGAAGTCCCCAAGCAGAAGAATGGAGTCCCCCACTGGATCCCAATACAGGACTCCATTCATGGACTCCAGGAAGGCCGAATATTCCAAATTGCTGTTTGGTGCGTATGCACAAACAACTGTCAAGTTTCCCCCCAGCCACCGAAGGCACAGGGAGGTGACCCTCTCATCTACTGGGGTAAACTCCAATGTAACGGCGCTCTGCCGGGGTCTCATGAGTATCCACACACTGCCTGGTGCCTCACACCCCAGGCAACTGCAGAAAAGAACAAGGTCCAACCCCTATCAAGGAGAGTGGTTCCAGAGCCAAGGCTGTGGTTGAAGGCGAGTCCCACCAGATCTAACTGGTATTGCTTCACCCCCACACAAGGTCCACCTCCTTCCCCCACAGAGAGGTGATGTGCCACACCCCCATAGCTAGCTCCTCGGGCCCGGGTCCGGATCCGCCGAAGCCCTCGACTTTCACTGCCACCCATGGGACAGCGCACCCAACACCAGCAGTTCTCCCTGTTGTGGTGAGCCCACAGGGTGCTCCTTATTTCAGACACAGTTATTGTTCCATCCACAGTAGTTAAGCAGACAAGTGAAATAATTATTGTGTTCTGCCGGTGGAATACACACCCACAACTGTGTGTGCAGAGTGCACACAAACTGTGCACACCATTCTGAGTTCCATCGGGAAAACACATTGCAGTTATTCAGTTTGCTAAAAGTGGACACAACAATAATTAAACCTCTGAAGTAGAAGGTTTTTATATGTTTGTTTGTTTGTTGACTTTGTATGTCTGTCTTCCACTGGTTACGCATGGAGACATTTATTCAGAGAGAAACAAGCATTAAGTAAAGTTAAATGTCTTGAATTTATTCTGCGTATGGGGCAGCGGTCTCTCTGCTGCTGGAACTGCAGTCTGCCAGGCACCATACAGTGGGGCAAAAAGTATTTAGTCAGCCCCTGATTGTGCAAGTTCCCTACTTAGTATGAGAGAGGTCTGTAATTTTCAACATAGGTACACTTCAACTATGAGACAAAATGAGGAAAAAATATCCAGGGAATCAGATTGTAGGATTTTTAAATAATTTATTTGTAAATTATGGTGGAAAATAAGTATTTGGTCAATAACAAAAGTTCAACTCAATACTTCTTTGTTGGCAATGACAGAGGTTAAACGTTTCCTGTAAGTCTTCATCAGGTTTGCACACACTGTAGCTGGTATTTTGGCCCATTCCGTGCAGATCTCCTCCAGAGAAGTGATGTTTTGTGGCTGTTGCTGGGCAACATGGACTTTCAACTCCCTCAACAAATTTTGTATGGGGTTGCGGTCTGGAGACTGGCTTGGCCACTCCAGGACCTTGAAATACTTTTCAATGCTCTCACTGATAGAGGAGGTTTTGGCTTAAAATCTCATGATACATGGCCACGTTTATTCTTCCCTTAACACAGATCAGTCGTCCTGTGCCCTTGGCAGAAAAACAGGCCCAAAGCATGATGTTTCCACCCCCATGCTTCACAGTAGATATGGTGTTCTTGGGATGCAACTCAGCATTCTTCTTCCTCCAAACACGATGAGTTGAATTTTTACCAAAATGTTCTATTTTGGTTTCATCTGACCACGTGATATTCTCCCAATCCTCTTCTGGATCATCCATATGTTCTCCGGCAAACTTCAGACGGGCCTGGACATGTACTGGCTTAAGCAGGGGGACATGCCTGGCACTGCAGGATTTGAGTCCCTCTCTGCGTAGTGTGTAGCCTTTGTTACTTTGGTCCCAGCTCTCTGCAGGTCATTCATCAGGTCGTTCCATGTAGTTCTAGGATTTTTGTTCACCATTCTCATTTTGACTGCACAGGATGACATCTTGCTTGGAGCCCCAGATCGAGGGAGATTATCAATGGTCTTGTATGTTTTCCATTTTCTTACAATTGCTCCCACAGTTGATTTATTCACACCAACCTGCTTGACTATTGTAGATTCACTCTTCCCAGCCTGGTGCAGGTCTACAATTTTCTTCCTGGTGTCCTTCGACAGCTCTTTGGTCTTGGCCATGGTTGAGTTTGGAGTCTGACTGTTTGTTTGAGGCTGTGGACAGGTGTCTTTTATACAGATAACGAGTTCAAACAGGTGCAGTTAATACAGGTAACAGGTGGGGGACAGACGAGCTTCTTAAAGAAGAAGTTACAGGTCTGTGAGAGCCAGAAATGTTGCTTGTTTGTGGGTGACCAAATACTTATTTTCCACCACAATTTACAAATTCTTTAAAAATCCGACAATGTGATTTCCTGGATTCTTTTTTTTTTTTTTTTTTCCCCCTCACACAGTTGAAGTGTACCTATGATGAAAATTACAGACCTCTCTCATCTTTATAAGTAGGAGAACTTGCACAATCAGGGGCTGACTAAATACTTTTTGGCCCCACTGTAAGTGAACGTCAAGATGTAAAAATACGCAAAATGCAGACAGTGTCAACACTCTCTAAATTTCTTTTTGACCTTGATAAATCGTGCTGTGTGTACAAATCTCACTTATGTGCATGTTCACTCCCACAGTTTTGTGCATTCTGGTAGACAAACCCTAAATTAGGTGTTCATGAATGCAAACTGGCTAAGTGGACAATATGCTGGATTTGGTCTCTTTTAAAGATTCAGTCCTCAGTACACTCTGTTAGTGAATCAGCGTGCACATTTTTTGTGAGTACTCTGGTGCTTGTGTTTTACGATATACAAACATTTGATAACACAGGCCTATGATCTGTTCCCACAGTTTGAGTAAATAATTTAGTTCACAGTGTGCTTGCTTGACCTGCTTTGGTGACCCCGAGTGGGGGAAAAAAAGAGAGCAGAAAGAACTTTGGGACCTTCATTCTTCTGCATGTTTACCTCACTGAGCAAACAAAATCTATATCAATTAATTAATTTCAGTTTGTTGTTATTATTAACATTAAGGGACAATAATAACGTCTCTCACTCTGAAGTTAACTCGGCACAGCGCACAAATAAATCAAATGTAGAAATGAAATTAATCAAATCATGTAAATTGTATGTTGTTTGGTTTGCAAGACTTACACATGTTCTTTTCGACCTGCTCCAGCAGTACTGTCACATTTCTATGAACCCTTGTTTTTTGTCCAAGGCCATCACCAAAGAAGAATCTGAGGCGATATCAAGGACCTCAGTCCAACTCCTCAGTTCTGCTGTGAGGGACCTGGAGAACCAGCCTGTCCATGCTTCAACCAGCTCCGGCCGCGGGGTGCAGTACGAGCTGGATGTGGCCTCCTTCCTGTGGTCAGAGTCTCTAGGAGATCTGCTGAGTGATGCAGGTTGGGTAAATGTGAACCAGCGGGGACAGGAGCAGAGGAGCGGTCTAGCCATGAAGACCCAGGCCCTGACTCCCTATGTGCAGAACTTCTGCTCCTCCCTGGATTCCAAGTGGAAGGGCAGATTGGAGGACCTGCAGCACTACCTTCCTTCCCAGGACACAGGTGAGGGCAGTTTCAACTCATCCAGCATGTTAGTCCTCTGAGGGTGCTTAGACAGCGTTCAGACAGACTTAGATAATTGCAGACCTGCCAACCTGTGCGCATTCACTCAAAAGTATGCAACAAAAATGCTCAAGTAAATAATTGGCCTGTTGTGGTGCATACAAGGCTATTCTTCTGCTGCTGCTGCTGCTGCTTCATTCTCTGCCACTGAATAAAACTTCAGAGGCACATACTGTCAATACGGCAGCCTTACCTGAAAAAAAAACTGAGTGCACCTCAGAAACAGACGGCTTCAGTTCTGTTTGGAGAGGAGTTCAAATTCATCTCAACAAGGCCATAGATTGTGCCATCCTGACTGTGTCCTGCACTCTCGCTGTACCGTTTGTGCTTTAAATAAATAGACCCAGTCTGCAGGTGCACATCAAAGGACTAAATTGGGCTGCCTGGCATGGACCACTGCCCAGAATGAACGTGAAATGGCAGACTGGAATGAAGGTGAAACAAACCCAGTGATTGCCAAGCAAAACGAACCTGAACCAAACCCTGAAATGGCTGACCCGAACAAACCCGGGACGACCAACCAAAACAAACATCGGCATCAGTTTGGTCAATTGATGCTTAACCTAGATGCAACTGTTATACATCACACTGACAAAGTGAGGAACCTTGGGGTGATTTCTGGCCCCACATTGTCCTTTGACCTCCACATTAGAGATATTACGAAGACTGCTTTCTTCCACCTGCGAAATATAGCAAAGATTTGTCCCAACCTGTCTATGGCTGATGCTGATACCCTGATCCATGCATTTATTTCTCTAGATTGGACTAATGCAATGTTCTATTTCTGGTTTCCTGCAGTCCAGCATTAAGGGTCTCCAATTGGTTCAAAACACTTTCTGTGTCCCTAGGGTGAATAAAAAGTCTGCGGGTCATTCTGTGGAATGATCTCCCTGTGTCAGTAAAACAGTCAGATTCTGTGGAGACTTTCTAGTCCAGACTTAAGACGCATCTGTTCTCCCTCGTGTATGGCTAGCATACTGGCATAGTACAGAACTATGCTGTCTATCCTTTTAAAGGATTTTAAAGGATTTTATTAGCAAAAGAACAAGTCTCTGCCTCAACTTTAGCTAAATTTTGGGTCTGTGAGTGAAGCTTAGGGCTAGCAGCCGGCGATCACCTTAGTAATCTCGGTTTTCCTGTCGACTTACTGCAGATGAATTATACCTTAGGTGTAGTTTTTTCCGGCTGACTGATTATGCTGTTTTTCTCTCTGTCTGAGGTACAAATGACAGAGGGATCCGAACTGAATGGCCCAGGCGGACTGTGAGGTGACAGACCTTGAGGCAGGTGCTGCATGTTGCAGTCTGTTTTTGAAAGTGACCCTGTGGTGTGGACAGGCCCACTGACCTCTGCCTGTGGTGCTGACACCTGTGTGGACTTCTCATCTGCTTTTATTATTATGTTGTTGTTTGATTTTCTGTTTTCTTCAGCTTTGTAAAACTTTGCAAAACCTTGTAGCTGTTAGAATGGCCCAAGCAGAGGGTCACCCCTTTGAGTCAGGTCTGCTTGAGGTTTCTTCCTCAAATCATCAGAGGGAGTTGTTCCTTACCACTGTCGCCTGTGTTCTTTCTCTGGGGGTTGGTAAGGTTTGACCTTACTTGTGTGAAGCACCTCGAGGCAGCTTTGTTGTGATTTGGTGCTGTATAAATGAAATAAACAAACCCCGGGATGACCAACCAGAAACCAAAAATGAACCCCGAGGCACCTGACTGAAACGAACCTGATACTGTAATGTGAATGAAGTCACAGCCGCTCTCACTGTTGAAGTATTAAGTTTAGGCTCGCGGTCCTCTCTGCATTCTTCCATCACCACATATAGAGCTGACATTGTTTTTCCACTTTCTCGCTCGGTAGGTTGGAGTCTGTATCTGTTCCAGTCACCTCCTCTGGACCAGCTCAGAGCTCATCGGCATCAAATAAGCATTTCACCGACTCGCAGGCTGTGGAGCAGGCGTTAAGGGACAGCTGCTTGGCCTCTGTCCTTCACATCCTGTCCTTCATCCACACTGAAGTGGCCTCAACCTCGCCACACCCCAGCCCCACCCGCCTCGCTTCAGTCCTTTTTATGGCCAGACTTTGTCAGTCCATGAGTGACCTCTGCCCGAACCTGAAACATTGCATCATGGGAAAACACAGTGGGTGTGACACTGTTGCCAAGGGGGCCCCCAGGCAGGGTCAGAAATTGGGCAAAACTAGGACCAGCACAGAGATCAGCCCCAAGCAGGCCAAATGGGAGGGGCTTAAGGAGGAGCTTTTCAGGTGCAGCATGGCGGCCTACAACATCTGGAGTGCCGCCCTCTCGAAAGTGAGACACTGAAGATCACATAAGTTTACATACACTTTTGATTAAAAAACTTTCAAGCTCAATTTTCCCAAAGGCACATTTTCCATTTGATCAAGCAATAAATAAATAACAGGTTTATTCCTATTTTTATTCACGATGACAGGTTTTCATTGGGTCAACAATTTAAACACACAGGGATGAATCCCTCTGAAAAGAGCGGCTAAAGAACCTTCTAGAAAAGATGTAGAAATATATGAAATTACTGTGTAGAGGACCTAGCTGAGACATCCATGCACATTATTTAGGAGAAGATCACTCAGCTGTTCTCGACTAATATGACCCCAATGAACAACTTGGTATATGTGACAAAACCTCTATCCGGGATGAACAGCCCGAAAATGACCACACCCTTATTCAAGTGTTACTTCAAATACAGCTGTATTTTCTAAACTGCAGCAGCTAGAGATTTTCCAAAGTACTCAGTATGTTCAGAATGACCAGTACATCTTTGGGAGGGTCAAAGAAAAGTGTAAAATTTCTTTTTTGATGTTTTAAGAGAAAATGGCTAAAATTAGTGGGTCAACTTATTATTGTACATAAAAAAAAAAGATTTGCCTTTTTGAGATTTGCCTTTTCTGCATTCTGCCCAAGCAGGCGCTTTATTTTTACAACACACCCACAATAGTGCAGTGAAAATCCTTCAAATGGTGACACTAGCACCAAATTTGGCACACCTTAGACATTACCCTTTTGAAATGACAGGGTGTCCACTTGAATGCACAATAGGCAGCCAGGTAGGGGTGAGTTGAAGAATTACACAGAGGTAAAAATTAAAAGATGCTCCAATCATATTGAAAACTACAACCCCTGGCAAATATTATGGAATCACCGGCCTCGGAGGATGTTCATTCAGTTGTTTAATGTTGTAGAAAAAAAGCAGATCACAGACATGACACAAAACTAAAGTCATTTCAAATGGCAACTTTCTGGCTTTAAGAAACACTATAAGAAATCAAGAAAAAAATTGTGGCAGTCAGTAACGGTTACTTTTTTAGACCAAGCAGAGGAAAAAATACGGAATCACTCAATTCTGAGGAAAAAATTATGGAATCACCCTGTAAATTTTCATCCCCAAAACTAACACCTGCATCATATCAGATCTGCTCGTTAGTCTGCATCTAAAAAGGAGTGAACACACCTTGGAGAGCTGTTGCACCCAAGTGGACTGACATGAATCATGGCTCCAACACGAGAGATGTCCATTGAAACAAAGGAGAGGATTATCAAACTCTTAAAAGAGTAAATCATCACGCAATGTTGCAAAAGATGTTGGTTGTTCACAGTTAGCTGTGTCTAAACTCTGGACCAAATACAAACAACATGGGAAGGTTGTTAAAGGCAAACATACTGGTAGACCAAGGAAGACATCAAAGCGTCAAGACAGAAAACTTAAAGCAATATGTCTCAAAAATCGAAAAATGTACAACAAACAAATGAGGAACGAATGGGAGGAAACTGGAGTCAACGTCTGTAACCGAACTGTAAGAAATCGCCTAAAGGAAATGGGATTTACATACAGAAAAGCTAAACGAAAGGCATCATTAACACCTAAACAGAAAAAAACAAGATTACAATGGGCTAAGGAAAAGCAATTGACTGGATGAAAGTCATATTCAGTGATGAATCTCGAATCTGCATCGGGCAAGGTGATGATGCTGGAACTTTTGTTTGGTGCCTTTCCAATGAGATTTATAAAGATGACTGCCTGAAGAAACATGTAAATTTCCACAGTCATTGATGATATGGGGCTGCATGTCAGGTAAAGGCACTGGGGAGATGGCTGTCATTACATCATCAATAAATGCACAAGTTTATGTTGATATTTTGGACAATTGAAAGGATGTTTGGGGATGATGAAATCATTTTTCAAGATGATAATGCATCTTGCCATAGAACAAAAACTGCAAAAACATTCCTTGCACAAAGACACATAGGGTCAATGTCATGGCATAGGGTCAATGTCAATGAGCAGATCTGATTTGATGCAGGTGTTAATTTGGGGGATGAAAATTTACAGGGTGATTCCATAATTTTTTCCTCAGAATTGAGTGATTCCATATTTTTTCCTCTGCTTGGTCTAAAAAAGTAACCGTTACTGACTGCCACAATCTTTTTTTCTTGATTTCTTATAGTGTTTCTTAAAGCCAGAAAGTTGCCATTTGAAATGACTTTAGTTTTGTGTCATGTCTGTGATCTGCTTTTTTTTCTACAAAATTAAACAACTGAATTAACATCCTCTGAGGCCGGTGATTCCATACTTTTTGCCAGGGGTTATACCATATTATTGTCCGATCACAGAGATTCCAAAAAGGTATAGTTTGGCCTATCTGTAACTGAATGTTATGGGGTAAAAACAGCCAGAATGATGACAAAAGTCCATTTCAGTTTGTCTCATCTCATCTTCAGCCGCTTATCCAGGATCGTGTTGCATGGTCAACAGCTCCAGCAGGGGATACCAGACTTCCCTTTCCCTGGCCACACTGACCACCATCGCCTGGGGATCCCGAGGCCTTCCCAGGCCAGTGTGGAGATATAATCTCTCCACCTACTCCTGGGTCTTCCCCGGTGTCTCCTCCCGATGGACGTGTCTGGAACACCTCCCTAGGGAGGTGTCCAGGTGGCATCCTTACCAGATGCCTGAGCCACATCAGGTGGCTCCTTTCAACGTGAAGGAGCAGTGGCTCTACTCTGAGCTCCCCACGGATGGCTGAGCTTCTCACCTTATCTGTAAAGGAGACACCAGCCACCCTCCTGAGGAAGCCCATTTTGGCCGCTTGTACCCGCGATCTAGTTCTTTCGGTCCAACCCTCATGACCACAGGTGAGGAGGAATTAAGATTGACCTGTTGATTGAGAGCTTCGCCTTTTGGCTCAGCTCCTTTTATCACAACAGTACGGTAGAGCGAATACAACACCGCCCCTGCTGCGCCGATTTTTTTTTTGGCCAATCTCAGGCTCCATTGTCACTCATGAACAAGACCCAGAGGTACTTGAAGTCCTTCATTTGGGGCGGACCTCATTCCCTACCCAGAGTAGGCAATCCATTGTTTTTTGCTGAGAATCATGGCCTCAGATTTAGAGGTGCTGATCCTCATCCCAGACACTTCTCATCCTGCTGCGAACTGATCCAGTGAGTATTGGAGGTCACAGGCAGATGAAGCCAACAGGACCACATCATCTGCAAAAAGCAGTGGTGAGACCCTGAGCCCACCAAAGTGGAAACCTTCCTCCCCCAGAGTACGCCTTGATATCCTGTCCATGAATATCACAAACAGAATTGGTGGCCCTGACAGAGGCCAGCCCCCACTGGAAACAAGTCTGACTTACTGCAGAGCACCCGAACACACCTCTCGCTTTGTGAGTACAGAGATTGAATGGCTCTGAGAAGGGACACCCTCACTCCATTCTCCCGCAGCACCTCCCACAGTATCTCACGGGGTACCTGATCATACGCCTTCTCCAAGTCCAAAAAACACATAAGACTGGATGGGCAGGGTCTTGAGAGTGAAGAGCGGTCGGTTTTCCACGACCAGGATGCAACCCGCATTGTTCCTCTTCAATCAGAGGTACGACTGTTGCCCGAACCCTCCTTTCCAGCACCGTGGAGTAGAATTTACCAGGGAGGCTGAATAGTGTGCCCCTGTAATTGGCACACACTCTGTGGTTTTAAATATGGGGACCACTACCCCAGTTTGCCACTCCTTAGGCACTGTCCCAGACCTCAAAACAATGTTGAAGATACATCCCATCCAAGACAGTCCCTCCACATCCAGAGCCTTCAGCATTTCTGGAAGGATCTCATCAACCCTAGGGGCCCTTGCCACTGTGGAGTTTTTTACCTCCACAAGGATGCCAGAAAAGCACGGCCGGAGGTGTGAGTTGAAGATCTGTCAGACAGTGGCTCCTCCAGATGTTCCCAGTTCACCTGCACTAACCATTTGTGCTTACCAGGTCTGTCCAAAGTCCTCCCCATCCTCTGATCCAATTCACCACCAGATGGTGATCAATCAATCAATCAATTTTTTTATATAGCGCCAAATCACAACAAACAGTTGCCCCAAGGCGCTTTATATTGTAAGGCAAGGCCATACAATAATTATGTAAAACCCCAACGTCAAAACGACCCCCTGTGAGCAAGCACTTGGCTACAGTGGGAAGGAAAAACTCCCTTTTAACAGAAAACCTCCAGCAGAACCAGGCTCAGGGAGGGGCAGTCTTCTGCTGGGACTGGTTGGGGCTGAGGGAGAGAACCAGGAAAAAGACATGCTGTGGAGGGGAGCAGAGATCGATCACTAATGATTAAATGCAGAGTGGTGCATACAGAGCAAAAAGAGAAAGAAACAGTGCATCATGGGAACCCCCCAGCAGTCTAAGTCTATAGCAGCATAACTAAGGTGGTTCAGGGTCACCTGATCCAGCCCTAACTATAAGCTTTAGCAAAAAGGAAAGTTTTAAGCCTAATCTTAAAAGTAGAGAGGGTGTCTGTCTCCCTGATCTGAATTGGGAGCTGGTTCCACAGGAGAGGACCTGAAAGCTGAAGGCTCTGCCTCCCATTCTACTCTTACAAACCCTAGGAACTACAAGTAAGCCTGCAGTCTGAGAGCGAAGCGCTCTATTGGGGTGATATGGTACTACAAGGTCCCTAAGATAAGATGGGACCTGATTATTCAAAACCTTATAAGTAAGAAGAATTTTAAATTCTATTCTAGAATTAACAGGAAGCCAATGAAGAGAGGCCAATATGGGTGAGATATGCTCTCTCCTTCTAGTCCCTGTCAGTACTCTAGCTGCAGCATTTTGAATTAACTGAAGGCTTTTAGGGAACTTTTAGGACAACCTGATAATAATGATTACAATAGTCCAGCCTAGAGGAAATAAATGCATGAATTAGTTTTTCAGCATCACTCTGAGACAAGACCTTTCTGATTTTAGAGATATTGCGTAAATGCAAAAAAAGCAGTCCCATATTTGTTTAATATGCGCTTTGAATGACATATCCTGATCAAAAATGACTCCAAGATTTCTCACAGTATTACTAGAGGTCAGGGTAATGCCATCCAGAGTAAGGATCTGGTTAGACACCATGTTTCTAAGATTTGTGGGGCCAAGTACAATAACTTCAGTTTTATCTGAGTTTAAAAGCAGGAAATTAGAGGTCATCCATGTCTTTGTCTGTAAGACAATCCTGCAGTTTAGCTAATTGGTGTGTGTCCTCTGGCTTCATGGATAGATAAAGCTGGGTATCATCTGCGTAACAGTGAAAATTTAAGCAATACCGTCTAATAATGCTGCCTAAGGGAAGCATGTATAAAGTGAATAAAATTGGTCCTAGCACAGAACCTTGTGGAACTCCATAATTAACTTTAGTCTGTGAAGAATTCCCCATTTACATGAACAAATTGTAATCTATTAGACAAATATGATTCAAACCACCGCAGCGCAGTGCCTTTAATACCTATGGCATGCTCTAATCTCTGTAATAAATTTTATGGTCAACAGTATCAAAAGCAGCACTGAGGTCTAACAGAACAAGCACAGAGATGAGTCCACTGTCCGAGGCCATAAGAAGATCATTTGTAACCTTCACTAATGCTGTTTCTGTACTATGATGAATTCTAAAACCTGACTGAAACTCTTCAAATAGACCATTCCTCTGCAGATGATCAGTTAGCTGTTTTACAACTACCCTTTCAAGAATTTTTGAGAGAAAAGGAAGGTTGGAGATTGGCCTATAATTAGCTAAGATAGCTGGGTCAAGTGATGGCTTTTTAAGTAATGGTTTAATTACTGCCACCTTAAAGCCTGTGGTACATAGCCAACTAACAAAGATAGATTGATCATATTTAAGATCGAAGCATTAATAATGGTAGGGCTTCCTTGAGCAGCCTGGTAGGAATGGGGTCTAATAGACATGGTGATGGTGAAGTAACTAATGAAAATAACTTAGACAGAACAATCTGAGAGAAAGAGTCTAACCAAATACCGGCATCACTGAAAGCAGCCAAAGATAACGATACGTCTTTGGGATGGTTATGAGTAATTTTTTCTCTAATAGTTAAAATTTTGTTAGCAAAGAAAGTCATGAAGTCATTACTAGTTAAAGTTAATGGAATACTCAGCTCAATAGAGCTCTGACTCTTTGTCAGCCTGGCTACAGTGCTGAAAAGAAACCTGGGGTTGTTCTTATTTTCTTCAATTAGTGAGTAGAAAGATGTCCTAGCTTTACGGAGGGCTTTTTTATAGAGCAACAGACTCTTTTTCCAGGCTAAGTGAAGATCTTCTAAATTAGTGAGACGCCATTTCCTCTCCAACTTACGGGTTATCTGCTTTAAGCTACGAGTTTGTGAGTTATACCACGGAGTCAGACACTTCTGATTTAAAGCTCTCTTTTTCAGAGGAGCTACAGCATCCAAAGTTGTCTTCAATGAGGATGTAAAACTATTGACGAGATACTCTATCTCCCTTACAGAGTTTAGGTAGCTACTGTGCACTGTGTTGGTATATGGCATTAGAGAACAAAGAAGGAATCATATCCTTAAACCTAGTTACAGCGCTTTCTGAAAGACTTCTAGTGTAATGAAACTTATTCCCCACTGCTGGGTAGTCCATCAGAGTAAATGTAATGTTATTAAGAAATGATCAGACAGAAGGGAGTTTTCAGGGAATACTGTTAAGTCTTCTATTTCCATACCATAAGTCAGAACAAGATCTAAGATATGATTAAAGTGGTGGGTGGACTCATTTACTTTTTGAGCAAAGCCAATAGAGTCTATATAGATTAAATGCAGTGTTGAGGCTGTCATTCTCAGCATCTGTGTGGATTTAAAATCGCCCACTATAATTATCTTATCTGAGCTAAGCACTAAGTCAGACAAAAGGTCTGAAAATTCACAGAGAAACTCACAGTAACGACCAGGTGGACGATAGATAATAACAAATAAAACTGGTTTTTGGGACTTCCATTTGGATGGACAAGACTAAGAGACAAGCTTTCAATGAATTAAAGCTCTGTCTGGGTTTTTGATTAATTCTAAGCTGGAATGGAAGATTGCTGCTAATCCTCCGCCCCGGCCCGTGCTACGAGCATTCTGACAGTTAGTGGTGACTCGGGGTGTTGACTCATTTAAACTAACATATTCATCCTGCTGTAACCAGGTTTCTGTTAGCAGAATAAAATATGTTGATCAATTATTATATTTACCAACAGGGACTTAGAAGAGAGACCTAATGTTTATAGACCACATTTAACTGTTTTAGTCTGTGGTGCAGTTGAAGGTGCTATATTATTTTTTTCTTTTGAATTTTTATGCTTAAATAGATTTTTGCTGGTTATTGGTGGTCTGGAGCAGGCACCGTCTCTACGGGGATGGGTAATGAGGGGATGGCAGGGGGAGAGAAGCTGCAGAGAGGTGTGTAAGACTACAACTCTGCTTCCTGGTCCCAACCCTGGATAGTCACGGTTTGGAGGGTTTAAGAAATGGCCAGATTTCTAGAAATGAGCTGCTCCATCCAAAGTGGGATGGATGCTGTCTCTCCTAACAAGACCAGGTTTTCCCC
This sequence comes from Thalassophryne amazonica, assembly GCF_902500255.1. NCBI lineage: Eukaryota > Metazoa > Chordata > Actinopteri > Batrachoidiformes > Batrachoididae > Thalassophryne > Thalassophryne amazonica. The sequence continues at coordinate 88,748,469 of NC_047118.1, forward strand.
AGAAGCTTTGCCAATTATCTATGAAGCCCACCTCATTTTTTGGACACCACTCAGACAGCCAGCAATTCAAGGAGAACATGCGGCTAAACATGTCACTCCCGTCTGATTGGGGAGGGGCCCAGAGAAAACTACAGAGTCCGACATTGTTTTTGCAAAGTTACACACCGATTTAATGTTAATTTTAGTGACCTCCGATTGGCGTAACCGGGTGTCATTACTGCCGACGTGAATTACAATCTTACCAAATTTACGCTTAGCCTTAGCCAGCAGTTTCAAATTTCCTTCAATGTCGCCTGCTCTGGCCCCCGGAAGACAATTGACTATGGTTGCTGGTGTCGCTAACTTCACATTTCTCAAAACAGAGTCGCCAATAACCAGAGTTTGATCCTCGGCGGTGTGTCGTCGAGTGGGGAAAAACGGTTAGAGATGTGAACGGGTTGGCGGTGTACACGGGGCTTCTGTTTAGGGCTACCTTCCTCCTCACAGTCACCCAGTCAGCCTGCTTTCCCCTGCTCGGGATCTGCCAGAGGGGAACTAACGGTGGCTAAGCTACCTTGGTCTGCACCGACTACAGGGGCCTGGCTAGCTGTAAAATTTTCCACGGTGCGGAGCCGAGTCTCCAATTCGCCCAGCCTGGCCTCCAAGCTACGAATAAGCTACACTTATTACAAGTACCGTTACTGCTAAAGGAGGCAGAGGAATAACTAAACATTTCACACCCAGAGCAGAAAAGTGCGGGAGAGACAGGAGAAGCCGCCATGCTAAATCGGCTAAGAGCTAGTAGCTACGCTAAGCTAGCGGATTCCTAAAAGTGAATAATGTGTAAATAATTTAGAGGTGATTCAGCAGAAGGAGTGCTTTAGTTAAGGCACGTAAAGATTACACTGGGAAACGAATCGTAATCTAGATAACTTAGATCAATCTAACTGCGCAGATTAAACAGCTAACAGATACAGAAAACACCGCTGTGCTCCGAACAGGAAGTGATACAATACCGCAGTGAGAGCCAACCACCAGTAGACCAGTTGACAGCTCTGCTCCTCTCTTCACCAGAACATGTGGCCTCAGATCAGATGATATGATCAAAACTCGATCATCAGTCTTTGACCTAGGGTGCTCTGGTACCATGTACACTTATGAGCATCCTTATGTTCGAACATGGTTTTCATTATGGAGGGTCCATGACTAGCACAGAAAGTCGGGGAGGTCGTTCTCCCAATCACGCCTCTCCAGGTGTCTCTGTCATTGCCTACGTGTGCATTGAAGGTCCCCCAGCAGATCAATGGAGTCCCCCACCAGAGCCCCATACAGGACTCCATTCAGAGACTCCAAGATGGCCGAATACGCCGAACCTCTGTTTGGTGCATACAAGGGATGGGTATCAGGAACCGGTTCTTTTTGAGAATCGTTAAGAATGGATTCGATCCACCGACATCAATGGCCTCATTTCTCTATGTTGATTGCAGACCCTGCAGTGGGTCTGTAATCAGCCGCTTCTGTAATGGCTCCACTTTGAAGCTTATACAGTGAAGCAGTGCTCCAACCTGCTGCTTCATTGGTTCCCTGCTTCCCTGCTTTTCAGAAGTGTCAAGTCTGCTTTTAACCCCTCTCAAAGCCATTAAAGATGTCAATCGTGAGTCTCTTGTGTGGATTAAAGTCACTAACTGGGACTCTTGCCTTGTTGCAGGCAAGAAATGAGAATCGTCCTCCGTTATGTTCGCACAGCTCCAAATGCTGCGCTGCTGTCTGCCGAGTCCAGCTGGTATAAATAACTTCAGAGTGAATCACCATTTTAAATCAAATGACACCTCTTTCCAAACATAGCCGGCTGAGCTCAGCTCAGAGGTACAGAGTTACATTTGTGCCATTAATGTCTGAAAGGAAATGTTTTGACAAAAACTACAGATTTTGTTTATTTCTATTATGTCCAGAGATCAAGAATCAAATCAAGTCATTTTATTTATATAATGCCGAATCACGTCCCAACAGCCAGGGGCTGTGAGCATGGACCGGGCCGCCGGGCCACCCGCCCTCGACCGCCACCCAATCCTCTCTGCACCCGACCCCCATGGCCCCCTCTGCAGGTGGTGAACCCACAGGAGGGCGGGCCCACGTCGCTCTTTCGGACTGAGCCCGGCCGGGCCCCATGGGCTAAGGCCCGACCACCAGGTGCTCGCGCACGAACCCAACCCCAGGCCTGGCTCCAGGGTGGGACCCCTGCTCCGCCATACCTGGCGACATCTCGGTCCTTGATTTTTTACTGGTCATGGAGGTTCTGAACTGCCCTTAGTCTGACCCGTCACCTAGGACCTGTTTGCCTTGGGAGACCCTACAGGGAGCACAAAGCCCCGACAACATAGCTCCTAGGATCATCCAGGTACGCAAACTCCCCCACCATGATAAGGTGGCAGCTAGAGGGGAGCACCTTAAGTATCTTAAGTCTCTGGATGTGTGGGACTGTCTTGGCTGACACGCCTCTGCACATCGCGTGGCGATCGGGGACAGTGCCTCTGGATTGGCAGACCGGGGTGGTGGTCCCTCTGTTTAAGAAGGGGGCCCAGAGGGTGTGTTCCAACTATAGGGGGATCACACTCCTCAGCCTCCCCTGTAAGGTCTATTCCAGAGTACTGGAGAGGAGAATTCGACCGATGGGCGAACCTCGGATTCAGGAGGAGCAGTGTGGTTTTGTCCTGGTCACGGCACACTGGACCAGCTCTACACGCTCCATTGGGTGCTCGAGGGTTCATGGGGGCCCAACCAGTCCACGTGTTTTGTGGATCTGGAGAAGGCGTTCGACCGTGTCCCTCGGGGCACCCTATGGGGAGTGCCCTAGGAGTACGGGGTCCGGGGTCCTTTGCTAAGGGCTATCCGGTCCCTGTACGACCGCAGCAGGAGCTTGGTTCGCATTGCCGGTAGTAAGTCAAACCTGTTTCCAGTGCACGTTGGCCTCCGCCAGGGCTGCCTTTTGTCACCGGTTCTGTTCATTATTTTTATGGACAGAATTCTAGGCGCAGCGAGGGGGTCTGGTTTGGTAACCACAGAATCTCGTCTCTGCTGTTTGCGGATGATGTGGTTCTGTTGGCTTCGTCAAATCAGGACCTTCAGCGTGCACTGGGGAGGTTTGCAGCCGAGTGTGAAGCGTCCGGGATGAAAATCAGCACTTTGCCCTCTTCAGGTCGGTGGAGTGTCCTTGCCTCAAGTGGAGGAGTTTAAGTATCTCGGGGTCTTGTTCACGAGTGAGGGATGGATGGAGCGTGAGATCGATAGACGGATCGGTGCAGCATCTGCAGTGATGTGGTCGCTGTATCGGACTGTCGTGGTGAAGAGAGAGCTGAGTAGGGGGGCAAAGCTCTTGATTTACCGATCGATCTACGTTCCGATCCTCACCTATGGTCATGAGATTTGGCTCATGACCAAAAGAACGAGATTGCGAGTACAAGCGGCCGAGATGAGTTCCTCCGCAGGGTGGCTGGGCGCTCCCTTAGAGATAGGGTGAGGAGCTCGGTCACTCGGGAGGAGCTTGGAGTTGAGCCGCTGCTCCTCCACGTCGAAAGGAGTCAGTTGAGGTGGCTCGGGCATCTTTCCGGATGCCCCCTGGACGCCTCGCTGGAGAGGTGTTCCGGGCACGTCCCATTGGGAGGAGGCCCCAGGGAAGACCCAGGACACGCTAGAGGGACTACATCTCTCGGCTGGCTTGGGAACGCCTTGGGGTTCCCCCGGAGGAGCGGGGGAGGTGTGTGGATCGGGAGGTCTAGGCGGCTTTGCTTGAGCTGCTGCCCCCGTGACCCGACTCCGGATAAAGTGGAAGAAAATGGATGGATAGCGCCAAATCACAACAAACAGTCGCCCCAAGGTGCTTTATATTGTAAGGCAAAAGGCATACAATAATTACAGAAAACCCCCAACGGTCAAAACGACCCCCTATGAGCAAGCACTTGGCGACAGTGGGAAGGAAAAACTCCCTTTTAACAGGAAGAAACCTCCAGCAGAACCAGGCTCAGGGAGGAGCAGTCTTCTGCTGGGACTGGTTGGGGCTGAGGGGAGAGAATCAGGAAAAAGACATGCTGTGGAAGAGAGCAGAGATCAGTCACTAATGATTAAATGCAGAGTGGTGCATACAGAGCAAAAAGAGGTGAATAAAAAGAAACATCCAGCTCTAACTATAAGCTTTAGCAAAAAGGAAAGTTTTAAGCTTAATCTTAAAAGTAGAGAGGGTGTCTGTCTCCCAAATCTGAATTGGGAGCTGGTTCCACAGGAGAGGAGCCTGAAAGCTGAAGGCTCTACCTCCCATTCTACTCTTACAAACCCTAGGAACTACAAGTAAGCCTGCAGTCTGAGAGCAAAGAGCTCTATTGGGGTGATATGGTACTATGAGGTCCCTACGATAAGATGGGACCTGATTATTCAAAACCTTATAAGTAAGAAGAAGAATTTTAAATTCTATTCTGGAATTAACAGAGAGCCAATGAAAAGAAGCCAATATGGGTGAAATATGCTCTCTCCTTCTAGTCCCTGTCAGTACTCTAGCTGCAGCATTTTGAATTAACTGAAGGCTTTTCAGGGAACTTTTAGAACAATCTGATAATAATGAATTACAATAGTCCAGCCTAGAAGAAATAAATGGATGAATTAGCTTTTCAGCATCACTCTGAGACAAGACCTTTCTAATTTTAGATATTGCGCAAATGCAAAAAAGCAGTCCTACATATTTGCTTAATATGCGCATTGAGGGACATCCTGATATCCTGATCAAAAATGACTCCAAGATTTCTCACAGTATTATTGGAGGTCAGGTTAATGCCGTCCAGAGTAAGGATCTGGTTAGACACTATGTTTCTAAGATTTGTTTGGCCAAGTACAATAACTTCAGTTTTATCTGAATTTAAAAGAAGGAAATTAGAGGTCATCCATGTCTTTATGTCTGTAAGACAATCCTGCAGTTTAACTAATTGGTGTGTGTCCTCTGGCTTCATGGATAGATAGAGCTGGGTATCATCTGCGTAACAATTAAAATTTAAGCAATGCTTTCTAATAATACTGCCTAAGGGAAGCATGTATAAAGTGAATAAAATCGGTCCTAGCACAGAACCTTGTGGAACTCCATAATTAACCTTAGTCCGTGAAGAAGACTCCCCATTTACATGAACAAATTGTAATCTATTAGATAAATATGATTCAAACCACTGCAGCGCAGTGCCTTTAATACCTATGGCATGCTCTAATCGCTGTAATAAAATTTTATGGTCAACAGTATCAAAAGCTGCACTGAGGTCTAACAGGACGAGCACAGAGATGAGTCCACTGTCTGAGGCCATAAGAAGATCATTTATAACCTTCACTAATGCTGTTTCTGTACTATGATGAATTCTAAAACCTGACTGAAACTCTTCAAATAGACCATTCCTCTGCAGATGATCAGTTAGCTGTTTTACAACTACCCTTTCAAGAATTTTTGAGAGAAAAGGAAGGTTGGAGATTGGCCTATAATTAGCTAAGATAGCTGGGTCAAGTGATGGCTTTGTAAGTAATGGTTTAATTACTGCCACCTTAAAAGCCTGTGGTACATAGCCAACTAACAAAGATAGATTGATCAGATGTAAGATCGAAGCATTAATTAATGGTAGGGCTTCCTTGAGCAGCCAGGATCCAGTGACCAATTTCATATTTATTTAGTTTTAGACTCAGTAAAATGTTATTGACATAGAAAACCTGTAAAACCTACTTTTAGTACACAGAAAATTCATAAGAGGTATTGATAAGGGAATCGATAAGGAATCAGTTCGTTAAGCAGAATCGATAATGCCATTGGTATTGATAAAATCTTATCTATATCCATGCCTAGAGCATACACACAAACAACAGTCAGAGCGCCCCCCTGCCACCTGAAAGTGCAGTCAGGTCACCCTCTCATCTATGTCATGCTTAGTTATGTTACGGGGTAACATATGTCACATGTCATAGAATCCAATGTACGTCAACACTGTTCATACTTTGTTCATCCTATTATCTCAACCAATAATTTGCACCACTTTTTACCAAAACGGAGCAGCTTTAACTTTTGATGCCTGTACAAACTGAAATGGACCTTTCTCACCATTCTTGCTATTTTTTACCCTATAACTCCAGAACATTCAGTTACAGATAGTCTAAACCTTTTTGAAGTCTTTATCAGACAAATAATAATGCAATAACATGCTTTTGGAGGGCGGTATACATTTTCAAGAGGTCCAACGTCCACGCCCAGTCGCCCAAAATGACAACTATTCACCCGAGTTAGACAAGGGTGAATAGCTGTTATTGCGGGCGACGGGATGGACGGAGGGACTCAGAAAAATGCATACCGTACGACAACAGCATGTTATTTGCATTATTATCACTTTTTACTTAGATACACAACACGTAACGTGTACATAAAAAGTTGGCTCACTTAACTTATGCCTTGTCGCCTGGCACGTGCGCTGCTGTTCAAATTCAGCAGAGCGTCCTCATCAAGCTGGCTGCTTTAGCTGCTGTTCATTGTTGTACTATCCATGAGAAAATCATCCGGAATATCCATATTGGGACCAAAACACACTTCTCGCCTTTCATCTTTTCCTCTGCGGACAGTTTTTTTTCCCCTCTGCAGACAGTTCTTGGGCTGCGCACTATGACTTCATTTGTTTACGCACAGCGGGCGGGTATTGTCAGATACCGTCGACGTAAATCTATGATACCGGCCTAGCAACGCCCCGGTAAAGTGATAATAATATGGAATACCTTTCAATATGATTGCGTCATTCTTAAATTTTTACCCAGTGTAATTCTGCAATTGACCCCTACCTAGCCGCCTATTGAAAATTCAAGTGGACACTGCTTTTTCAAAAGGGTAATGTCTAAGGAGCATTTGTGCCAAATTCTCTTATCTGCTGCAGGGAAACAGAGATATTCGCAGAAGACATCAAACAAACTACACTTCTCACTCATGGTAATGGCAACATGTCGCTTAACTAAATTAACTACACCAATTAAACTACAAAAATACAAATCTATTACACTAACAACACTGTTAAACTAACATGAACCCAGTAGTGGGCATAGTTCTGCTAACCACTAATTAAATGGTAAATGGTAAATAGACTGCATTTATATAGCGCTTTTCCATCTGGATCAGATGCTCAAAGCGCTTTAAATTATGCCTCACATTCACCCCAATGTCAGGGTGCTGCCATACAAGGTGCTCACTACACACCTGGAGCAATAGGAGATTAAAGGCCTTGCCCAAGGGCCCTTAGTGATTTTCCAGTCAGGCGGGGATTTGAACCCATGATCTTCTGGACTCAAGCCCAACACCTTAACCACTAGACTACTAGACAGCAGCTAGTCCACTCTGTTCTTTTCTGCTGGGGGAGGACTGAGCTCACAGCCATCTGACTATGTAAGACGGAAGCCCTGGCTTGTTGTTTGTTTCAGCGGTTTGTGATTGCTTTTGATTTTACTCAGAAGGCTCGGAGGTAAACTGGCTTATCAGTAGCCGACAATACTAAAAATTAGCGGATAGCTGTAACTTCCGCTAATTTATTTATTTATTTATTTTTTGGGGTGTATCGGTTTAGCGTTATAAAAGTTAACCTTTCAGTTAGTGGATTAGAGGATATCGAAGCTAATTTTCTTGGTTAGCTGTGCCCACCACTGCATGAACCACAGTAACTTTTAAAAACCTGAAATTCCCATGGTGCATTGCAGCACCACGTCCATTGTTTCACTGTTGTCAGTATTGTTAATTTCTCCAACTTTCCTACCAACTTTCTGTTTTCACAGTGTTCACCCTTGACCCAAAATACATAAGCATACCAAATGGCAAATGCCAGCGCTACCCAGTTTCTTCGTGATCAAAGCCATAAACACACACGCTCACACTTATGCATACACACAGACAGAGGCCTTCTTGGCTGTTATAATATAGATAATAATTACTTACAGGGTTTTCCCAGGAATGAACACACATGAAACAAAAGAAACTCCAATAATAAAAGTAGAGGCTCAGCCTGTGGTTAAACTCACCTCCAGGGAAACACTTTCAGCTTATACTCAGATGTGACTTGTGTTTGTGCTGCGGCCCTGTGCACTGGAACTTATGGCTGTTTGTTATTCTGAAACTTTTAAAAATCATTCCTTCAGCTTCTGGAATGTTCCACACTGTTCAAGGAGGCATTATCTTGTTGTCCTTTGGCCCACTGTAAATCTGACACAGTGAAGGAAACTTTCCAGTACCCTCCAAATTATGCAAATTAAAGTAGTGAATTGAAAATCTGTGTATTTCCAAAAGATAAGACTTTGTTGATCTCACAGTGGAGAAAGTCACATGGTATATCAGCTCTTAAAAAACACACAAGATGGGTGCGAGTAGAGGAAAATGTGCATCAAACAGCGTGTGCAAGGATAAGCAATAATACTTGTAACAGTACGAGACATAAGAAATGAGGTAGAAATAGAATATATATATATATATATATGAGGTCTGTCAATAAAGTATCGTACCTTTTTATTTTTTTCAAAAACTATATGGATTTCATTCATATGTTTTTACGTCAGACATGCTTGAACCCTCGTGCGCATGCGTGAGTTTTTCCACGCCTGTCGGTGACGTCATTCGCCTGTGAGCACTCCTTGGTAAGGAGTGGTCCCGCCCCCTCGTCGGATTTTCATTGTCTGGAAATGGCGGAATGAAAGGACTTTTTTCCATCAGAATTTTTTCAGAAGCTGTTTAGAGACTGGCACCTGGAAACCATTCAAAAAATTTATCTGGCTTTCGGTGAAAATTGTTACAGGCTTCACAGAGAATAGTGGACTTTTACCTACAGCTTTCAGGACTGCTTTAAGGACAGTCCGGTGTGCCGCGCTCCGAGCTGCGATGACGCAGCACAAACCACTGGATCATTTCTAAAGGGCGGTGTGGTTAAAGTCCCCGGTGTTGAGGAGGAGGGCGCAGGGTTGTTGTGTCTGCAGCCAGGTGACTGTACTGTGGATCCGCTCACAGGCAGCAGTGGCGTCTGCAGAGGGATGAATAGAGCGTAATCACACCTCCAAACTCCCATGGGAGATAGTACGGCCTTGTGCTCACTGCGAGTAGCTCCACGTCCGAGGAGCAGATCTGATCCTTCACGTGAACATGAGCTGCGCTGCACCATCTCAAAAAACTCAAATATTGCAGTTTGATGCTTGCAGGAGGTGGTTTTTCAGACGGTTTTGAAAAAGCCTTACACATTCCTCACATTCCATCACTCAGTGGAAACGCTGTAATGTCACTCTTCTGCTTTGTTCACATTCTGTAAACGTCGCTAAACTTTGGTGCGAATCTGTAATGGAAACCCAACTAGGTGCTTCCTCTAGGATGGGATGCCAAGTCTAACACCAGTCACTTCTCCAACCAAGGCCTGTACCTATTTCCTTTTGGGTGGACTGAGACGCTTTCCCTTCATTTTACACATTCATGTGAAAGTGCAGGATGAAGGGAACGGGTGAATATTGGGATTGAGCCAAAGTGTCTTGTCCAAGGACACAGACAGGTAGCATGGCTGGGAGTCAACCCAGGTGTCCATATTAGTAGTGCAGCTCTTGTCCAACTAAGCTCCTGCTGTGCTGAGGTGTGTCAAGTCAGGCTAAAATATTTGAACATTATTGATCTCAGTAAATAGACTGGCATCGTGTCCAGGGTGAACCCTGCCTCATGCCCTATGACATGCTGGGATAGGCTTCAGCCCCTCGTGCCACTTAATTAGAGTAAGTGGGGTATAAAGATGGATGGATGATCTCCGTAAATCTGAGGATGTGGATTCTGGTTAATGGTGAAGTTGAGAAGAACTTTCAGTCACGCTGGTGTGTTGTGACCAGGAGCTGCTGGAAGCGTTTGGCATAGCACTTCACTCCCGGCGAGCCGTGCCATCCTCACAACAGCAACTAACTGGGAAGATCTGGAGATTCAGGAAGAGGCCGAGTCGGCAGCAGGGTGACATCCAAAATTCTTCTTCCTGTCCAGGTCTGTCTTTCCACATGTCCTCAAACACTTGCATCTTAACAACCATAGTACTCACTTGGGTGTTTCAGCTCGATATTACGAGCGTTGTGAACATTTGCTTCTTGGATCTTATCAAAAAAAAAGTTAAAAAGCACCTGTGACCTTAGTTTTGCAAGCAGTTATTCTGTTTGCTTGGGGTTTTTTTTTCTCTAAATCTAGAATTATTTTCTGATTATTAGGTTATGCCTTTTAGATGTCTTACCAATAAATAATTGTAGAAGCTTTCACAGAGGACCCCAGTGCAGAGACAACAACAACCTGATTTAATTGTCCCACAGGCAGTTTAACATCACAGTTTGTAACAGAAGAGAGATGCCGATGGTCGTTATTCAGGCAGACGTCACTTAAACGCACCAAAGACAGTCAAACACAGGAGAGAATTACCCAGAGAACACGGCCAATACATTATCAACAACAATTTCAACAATTTTTTATATAGCGCCAAAATCACAACAAACAGTTGCCCCAAGGCACTCTATATTGTAAGGCAAGGCCATACAATAATTTGTAAAACCCCAACGTCAAAACGACCCCCTGTGAGCAAGCACTTGGCTACAGTGGGAAGGAAAAACTCCCTTTTAACAGGAAAGAACCTCCAGCAGACCAGGCTCGGGGGGGGCAGTCTTCTGCTGGGACCGTTGGGGCTGAGGGAGAGAACCAGGAAAAAGACATGCTGTGGAGGGGGGCAGAGATCGATCACTAATGATTAAATGCAGAGTGGTGCATACAGAGCAAAAAGAGAAAGAAACAGTGCATCATGGGGACCCCCCAGCAGTCTACGTCTATAGCAGCATAACTAAGGGATGTTCAGGGTCACCTGATCCAGCCCTAACTATAAGCTTTAGCAAAAAGGAAAGTTTTAAGCCTAATCTTAAAAGTAGAGAGGGTGTCTGTCTCCCTGATCTGAATTGGGAGCTGGGTTCCACAGGAGAGGAGCCTGAAAGCTGAAGGCTCTGCCTCCCATTCTACTCTTACAAACCCTAGGAACTACAAGTAAAGCCTGCAGTCTGAGAGCGAAGCGCTCTATTGGGGTGATATGGTACTACGAGGTCCCTAAGATAAGATGGGACCTGATTATTCAAACCTTATAAGTAAGAGAAGATTTAAATTCTACTTCTAGAATTAACAGAAGCCAATGAAGAGAGGCCAATATGGGTGAGATATGCTCTCTCCTTCTAGTTCCCGTCAGTACTCTAGCTGCAAGCATTTGAATTAACTGAAGGCTTTTTAGGGAACTTTTAGGACAACCTGATAATAATGAATTACAATAGTCCAGCTAGAGGAAATAAATGCATGAATTAGTTTTTCAGCATCACTCTGAGACAAGACCTTTCTAATTTTAGAGATATTGCATAAATGCAAAAAAGCAGTCCTACATATTGTTTAATATGCGCTTTGAATGACATATCCTGATCAAAAATGACTCCAAGATTTCTCACAGTATTACTAGAGGTCAGGGTAATGCCATCCAGAGTAAGGATCTGGTTAGACACCATGTTTCTAAGATTTGTGGGGCCAAGTACAATAACTTCAGTTTTATCTGAGTTTAAAAGCAGGAAATTAGAGGTCATCCATGTCTTTATGTCTGTAAGACAATCCTGCAGTTTAGCTAATTGGTGTGTGTCCTCTGGCTTCATGGATAGATAAGCTGGGTATCATCTGCGTAACAATGAAAATTTAAGCAATGCGTCTAATAATACTGCCTAAGGGAAGCATGTATAAAGTGAATAAAATTGGTCCTAGCACAGAACCTTGTGGAACTCCATAATTAACTTTAGTCTGTGAAGAAGGACTCCCCATTTACATGAACAAATGTAATCTATTAGACAAATATGATTCAAACCACCGCAGCGCAGTGCCTTTAATACCTATGGCATGCTCTAATCTCTGTAATAAAATTTATGGTCAACAGTATCAAAAGCAGCACTGAGGGTCTAACAGAACAAGCACAGAGATGAGTCCACTGTCCGAGGCCATAAGAAGATCATTTGTAACCTTCACTAATGCTGTTTCTGTACTATGATGAATTCTAAAACCTGACTGAAACTCTTCAAATAGACAATTCCTCTGCAGATGATCAGTTAGCTGTTTTACAACTACCCTTTCAAGAATTTTTGAGAGAAAAGGAAGGTTGGAGATTGGCCTATAATTAGCTAAGATAGCTGGGTCAGTGATGGCTTTTTAAGTAATGGTTTAATTACTGCCACCTTAAAAGCCTGTGGTACATAGCCAACTAACAAAGATAGATTGATCATATTTAAGATCGAAGCATTAAATAATGGCAGGCTTCCTTGAGCAGCCTGGTAGGAATGGGGTCTAATAAACATGTTGATGGTTTGGATGAAAGTAACTAATGAAAATAACTCAGACAGAACAATCGGAGAGAAAGAGTCTAACCAAATACCGGCATCACTGAAAGCAGCCAAAGATAACGATACGTCTTTGGGATGGTTATGAGTAATTTTTTCTCTAATAGTTAAAATTTTGTTAGCAAAGAAAGTCATGAAGTCATTACTAGTGAAAGTTAATGGAATACTCAGCTCAATAGAGCTCTGACTCTTTGTCAGCCTGGCTACAGTGCTGAAAAGAAACCTGGGGTTGTTCTTATTTCTTCATTAGTGATGAGTAGAAAGATGTCCTAGCTTTACGGAGGGCTTTTTTATAGAGCAACAGACTCTTTTTCCAGGCTAAGTGAAGATCTTCTAAATTAGTGAGACGCCATTTCCTCTCCAACTTACGGGTTATCTGCTTTAAGCTACGAGTTTGTGAGTTATACCACGGAGTCAGACACTTCTGATTTAAAGCTCTCTTTTTCAGAGGAGCTACAGCATCCAAAGTTGTCTTCAATGAGGATGTAAAACTATTGACGAGATACTCTATCTCCCTTACAGAGTTTAGGTAGCTACTCTGCACTGTGTTGGTATATGGCATTAGAGAACATAAAGAAGGAATCATATCCTTAAACCTAGTTACAGCGCTTTCTGAAAGACTTCTAGTGTAATGAAACTTATTCCCCACTGCTGGGTAGTCCATCAGAGTAAATGTAAATGTTATTAGAAATGATCAGAACAGAAGGGAGTTTTCAGCGAATACTGTTAAGTCTTCAATTTCCATACCATAAGTCAGAACAAGATCTAAGATATGATTAAGTGGTGGGTGGACTCATTTACTTTTGAGCAAAGCCAATAGAGTCTAATAATAGATTAAATGCAGTGTTGAGGCTGTCATTCTCAGCATCTGTGTGGATGTTAAAATCGCCCACTATAATTATCTTATCTGAGCTAAGCACTAAGTCAGACAAAAGGTCTGAAAATTCACAGAGAAACTCACAGTAACGACCAGGTGGACGATGGATAATAACAAATAAAACTGGTTTTTGGGACTTCCAATTTGGATGACAAGACTAAGAGACAAGCTATTATATACCTAATAACTTATTGAGAATGTTTCTACTGTCCAGACTGGCAGGTACCACTGACCCTGATATGTCTTGTGTTTGGATGTTTTCTGAGCCACCGGGTTGTTGTGATCACTGGACATGTATGTTTTGGTTTAATATTGGTAATATGGCCGGAATAGATAGTTGCCCCACTGAGTCTGTTCTATTTGAGGTTTCTTCTTACAATCAAGCCACTTGAGCTCGTTTTCTTGACCACTGTTTCCTCTGGTCTTGCTCAGGGTGTGGGTAAGGTTAGACCTTGTCCTTTGTGAAGCACCTTTGCGGTGACTATTGTTGTGATTTGGTGCAGTATAAATAAGCTGGTGTTCTTTTGGATACCGGGTCCCTGTCCTTCCCGTGGTTTAAAGCTTCATTTGTCTCCGCAGCCATCTTGGTTCGTCCAGTCCCTGTTGTTCCAGTTGTGTGTGGAGGTGAACAGGGTGGGAGGTCATGCTGTACCCAGGGTCATCCTGCAGGAGCTGCTTCAGTCCTGCCTGTATCAGGCTTTGAACCACTACAACAGCCTCACACAACGGGCAGACAACAAGGTGTGCGACACACACACACACACAGGCCAAAACTGCTCTGCGCGGAGGTCACAGGACCAAAACTTAGAAACTTGTACATCTAGGAGGGAGTGGGAACGAGAGGCCGTGGCTATTATGATAATGATCAGCTGGTGAAGTCTAGAATTACACAATGTTTGCTTCATCGGTTAGAACAAAGCGCACAGAGTGGACCGGACGAAACTGACAGAAATTCTACAGGGTATTGGAGTAGACTGGAGGGATCCACATCTGATGTTGACACTTAATACTGGACAAAAGGCAACTGTTGAAATGAACTTTGGAAACAGGCCATGTGTTATTGCCAAGGCTCTTCAACATTTATTTGTAAAAACAGCTGAGAGCGAGGCACCTGAACATGTTGATGAGGGCAGAAAATCTGAGACCAACTACATAAACCAATAAAATGATATGATGATCAGGCAGCAATAGCTGACGATGGTTAAGATCAGTCAAAGCGTGGAAAGTGATGAAGAAACCCTGGAACAAGTCAAACAATTCAAATATTTTGAAGAGTACGGAAAATGTGGGAAGGAAATTCAAATCCGGATAGGTCCAGTAGAGCAGAACATACTTTCAGCAAATTCCAGATACTTCTCACCAAAGGGTTTAATCTGCAACTGAAGAGAGGATGTGTGAGATGGTTCTTCTGTGTGGATCAGAAGCCTGGACCTCGAGGTCAGGAGATTTCAAAAGGCTTGACGGATCTGAAATGTGGCTGTGAAGGTGGATGGATAGAGTTCGCAATGATGAGGTCTAGGTGTTGGAACATTGCAGCACCAAAGTAGGGGAGGAATCAAGACCAGTAAGGAGAAGTAAAACAAGTGGATCGGACCTATCCTTAGGCACAATGGATGACTGAAAGAAGTAATTGAGGGAAGGATGGAAGGGAAAGGCCCAAAGAGGGAGGAAAAGAATTATGATGCTGGATAACATTCGTACCAAAGGCTAAAGGGCTCAAGGTAGATGGGGTGTCGTGAGTACCAGACCTGAAACCTGCTGGACAGCAGGATGCTAGAGAGACTCAAACCATGTGCACATAGTGAAGTCCATTGTGTTTGGTGGCAGATGTACATGAGGACTTTTGGATCAGGAAAAAATAAGTCTAATTTGTGCTGTTTAGTTGTTTGTTTGTGTCCCTGTTCATGTGGGTCTCTGTATTCCAGGAAGACGTCTTCCCTGTGACTCAGAACAGGGCTTTGCAGTTGTTATTTGACCTGCGATATCTCAATAGCACTTTGGGACCCGATTAGAGGAAGGCAAGAGCTCTCGATCCTACCAAGACCCCAGGTAAGAAAGAGCCAAGTCCACACAGGGGTCCACCATATGGTCAGGTCCACAAGTAACTGGACAGTGATTTTAACTTTGCCACTCTGGGTTTCAGCTGACTAATAAAAGTACTAAGAGCTCTATTGGCTATTAGGCCTGTTAGTGCCAGTGATTATCTCTGGATTCCACTGCATGTGGCAAATGAGAATCTACCACTCCCCCTGGACCGGACACCAGTCCATCATAGGCTATTTCTCTAGCCAAGGCTGGTACCAATGTCCACCTGGGTGGACTAGGATGCTACAGATGAAATTTCTTTTCTAAGGACACAGACAGACAGAATGACCGGGAGTCAATCCCAGAATCCAGTAGTGCTTAGTTGACCATCCAACTCCTTGTCCCACTGAGCTACCTGCTCCACCCACCACCACAACAAGGTCTAAACTTCCAGCTTTAAATCAGTGATCAGGTCCCGGAACACACACATCCTTGACACTATGGAGCTGCCCTGGGTCCTGATTGACAACCATCCAGGCAAGTGGTCCAGTTGCACCTCTCCAAAATAACCATCTATCTGCCATAGCTAGGTGAAATGTTGGTGTCACCTTGGCCTTTGGTGTTACTCAGGCACCTGGGAGCTCAATTGTAACTAAAGAAAAGCACCACATGGTCAAAATGTCAGCGCTGACACTCCCTCACAATGTCAGTGATCCTCCTCATCTTAGTCTCTCCAAGTACCCACTTGTTTGACACACAGACATTCCAGCGTCACCCAAGGGTCTCCGGGCACCTAGTACTAAAGATATCCACTTGTTGAACTAGGTCACTAGTTAGTATCCAAGTTTAACAACCAGAACATAAGACGAGAAGCACCAGGACCCAAAAGACTTCAATTTCAGTTCAGTTTCTTTCATTTATATTGCGCCAAATCACAACAAAGCTGCCTCACTGCTTCACACAAGTAAGGTCTAACCTGACAGTGGTAAGAAAGACTTCTCTCTGGTGATATTGAGGAAGAAACCTCAAGCAGACCAGACTCAGAGGGGTGGCCTACTGCTTAGGCCATTGTAACAATTACAAGGTTTTTCAAAGTTTTACATAGTTGAAGAAACAGAAAGAAAATCAAACAATAATAATGTAAAGAAGATGGGAAGTCCACACAGGCGTCAGCAACCACAGGCAGGGGTCGTCCACACTGTCACCGGGCCTGTCCCCGCAACAGGGTCACTTCAAAATGCAAACTGCAGCATGCAGCATCTACCTCAAGCCATTCGCCTCACAGTCCATCGGGGCCTTCAGTTTGGATCCATCCATCCATCCATCTCTCAGACAGAGAGGAAAAAGTGCAGAATCAGTCCGCTGGAAAAAAATACATCTAAGGTATAATTCAACAGCAAAGGTATAAATCAACAGGAATCAGAGAAATGACTAAGGTGATCGTTGGCCACTAGCCCGAAGCTTCACTCACAGACCAAAAATTTAGATAAAGTTGAGGCCGAGACCTGTTGTGTTGCTAATAAAATGACTTTAAAAGGATAGGAAGCATAGTACCATAGTGGTGCCAGTATGCTAGCCATACGAAAGGATGCGCCTTAAGTCTGGACTTGAAAGTCTGTACAGAATCTGACTGTTTTATTGAAGCGGGGAGCTCATTCCACAAAAACAAGCATGATAAGAGAAAGCTCTGTGACCCACAGACCTTTTTACTCACCCTAGTAAAAGTAGTCCTGCGCCTGAGAACGCAGAGCCCGGGCTTGTACATAGGGTTAATTAGGTCAGCTAAGTGGTGAGGTGCTAATCCTTGAATAATTTTATAGGTTAATAGGCAGAAACTTAAAATTCGACCTCACAGATACAGGAAGCCAGAGAAGAGATGCCAGATGGGTGTAATGTGGTCAAATTCGTCTTCCTGTCAAGAGTCTGGCAGCAGCATTTTGAACCATTAGAGATGCCCAATGCTAGACCTGTAAAATACAACATTGCTGTAGTCCATTCTAAGGAAATAAATGCCTGGATCAGGGTCTCTGTGTCAACCATAGACAGGATGGGACGAATCTTTGCTGTTTCTCAGGTGGAAGACAAAGCAGTCCTCGTAATATCTCAAATGTGTAAATCAAAGGACAATATAGAATCAAAATCACCCTAGGGTTCCTCACCTTGTCAGTGTGATGTATGGCAATAGCCTAGCTTAAGCATTAGCTGGTCAAAACTGATGCAGATGTCTCAGTGGATCAAGAACCATAATTTCAGTCTTGTCTGAGTTAATAATAAGAAATTGCTAGACATCCAGCTTTTCACTGATGCAAGGCAGTCTTCTAAGGATTTTATGTGGATGAGATTACCAGCAGTTATCGGCATGTATAACTGAGTATCATTCAGCATAGCAATGAAAACCCAAAAACACTGCAGTACATGCCCAAGGGGTGCTATATAAAGGGAGAAAAGCAGGGGGGGCTAAGACTGACCCCTGTGGGACCCATAATCTCATGTCACTGAGGTTAGAGGTAGCTGTTGTTATACAAGACACAGTGAGAACGACTGGTCATGTATGATGTCAACCATGCAAGGGCACTCCCAGTAATCCCAAAATGATTCTCCAGTCTATCTATAATCCCAAAATGATTCTCCAGCCTATCAAGTAGAATATGATGATCCACAGTATCAAATTGCAGCACTGAGATCTAACAGCACCAGAACCGTAGTGGTGTCTGAATCCATTGCAAGCAGAAGATCATTCATCACTTTTGAGAGCCGTCTCTGTGGAACGATATTTTCTAAAAGCAGACTGCAGTGGCTCAAAAAGATTATTCTCAGTTAAGATAGTCCTACAAGCTGCCATGACACAACTTTTTCCAGAATTTTAGAGCAAAATAATAGATTTGATATCGGCCGATAGATTTCAATACACTAGGGTCAAGATTACATTTCTTAAGTAATGGTTTAATCACTGGCCGATTTGAAACATTTAGGAACAGATCCCATAAATTAATGAGAGATTAATCATTCAGCACAGTCGGCCCAAGAGTGGGCCACAGGTCCTTAAACAGTTTTGATGGTATGGGATCAAATAAGCAGGTTGTGCATTTTGTAGACGATACACATTTCATCAGCACACCCAATGATATACTATCAAATTCTGTAAATTCTAGGTAATGTATCAGAGATGCACCCACCTCGGTAACAGGGTATAGTGGCTGGATTAAGGCATGCTGGGATATGTTTAACCTAATGTCAAAGTAATCTAACAAATCTTATGCTGTAAAAGGAGAGCGACTTACATGTGGTTGTCCATGATAAGTGCTGCCACCGTGTCAAACAGGAACTTTGAATTCTTTTTCTTGTTGTTGATCAAATCAACAACAGTAATAGGTCCACTTTGTAGGCCAGTAGTGAATGGCTTATAGTCTAAGATAGCATCACACCATGCAAGGTGGAATACTTCCAGTTTGAACCACACCATTTTCATTCCAGACCTCTAGCCTTATGCTTGAAGCCATGTAAGTAATCATTGAACCACAGCGACTCTGTTTGTTTGGGGTGGTGGTGGCATGGTTTTAATATAGGTGGAGCGATTTGTGGTTCAGTGTGGTTGTGAGTGCTGAGTTTAAGCCGTTCACAAGACTGTCCACTGAATAATCATTTTCCGAAAATGATGCTAATGGCCTGGTCCATGGCATACGACAATTGCTGAACGAAGGAAATAAGTAAAAAGTCACAAATTGTTGAGAAAAAGGTCTATGAATGAGCTTTCTATTTTTCCCATCACTGAATAGCGAATCAAAGAGCAAAAGGAATGAAAGAGGAACAAAACAAAACCGATGCTAACGTTGATCTCAGCGCTTTAATGAAACGCACCTGGAGCCACTGCTGGAGCAGTGTGTGTCTTGCATCCTGCTCTGCATTCCAGGACTCAACACTGGGACGGAGCTCTATAGCGCCTGATTCCTGGAGAAGCTGCAAAGAGAAGTGTGCGATCTGACCCACTGTGGAGATCTGTGCGCACGTCAGTAAATCCACCTGCTCCGGTTGCTCATCCAGAACAAAAGAGGCATCATCATCATCATCAGAATCTTCACTGTTTGGTTCAGACTCTGATGATGTGCTGCTTGCTCCAATTAAAAAAAAAAAAAAATACTATTACGTCGTGTCGGCCCTCAGCAGCTCCACAGCAACGAGCAGGAACTTTTCACACTTGATGCTCAAAGTCATGCTTCTGTAAACTGCCACCTGGTTGGCACAAACCGAGGCACAGTTTGCTCTGAGAGACCTCTGCAGACTACACAAAATGTTATTACATGGTGTTGGCCCTCAGCAACTCCACAGCGATGAGTGTGATTATGCTTCTGCAAAGCCCTCCTGCTGCCAACAAATACGCACCATCAAGAATTGTGTCGGCCCTCAGCAGCTCCACGGCAACGAGGCTGATTATGCCATCCCTGGTTCTCAAGACCAGGCGCCTAAGTGGATCTACTCTACTATTTGCTACTCTCCTATTTTAGTCTTCCTTTTTAGATATTTAGCTATACCTTTGTATACTGGCATAGTTCCACCTTAGAATTGGAATATAATATATAAGATATACCTTACTGAATTTTCATGCTCCCGCAAAGACCCTCTGCTGTGAACAAATATGCAGCCCATCAAGGATCACCTCCTCGTTTGAACTGTCAGACATTGAAAGGGCCAGTAGGCCCTTCTCTCTGCACGGGCTAGGGGACAGCAAGCCCTTCAGAGCTCATCAACAGAATGTTGCAACTCCTGAGAGGACACCTGCTGGACTTTTTGTGCAGCAACTCCCTCCTCAGGTGTGCGCAGTGCTGACCAACACCACAATCATGGACTACCGTGCGCTGGCAGAGGAGGCTGACAAATTTTTCCTGGCCAGCCCGCACCATGGCATGGCAGCAGCCCCACTCATGCCCATCACACGCTGCATCTCTCCCCCACAGCAGCGCTCACAAATCGGCTTCTGCACTGTATGAAAACATTCAGCTGGTCGAACAAAATCAAACTAAAAGCAAACGTTACAAAAACTAAGCATAAGATAAGAAACCATCAAGAACGACAGCAAAATGAAATATGGATGAATTGAGGTTTTTGGCATTGTGGGGGTTGCGTTCCGGCGCCACTGGGTCATTCCCCTGGTGGTTCATTGGGCTGCCCGGTGGCTCAGGTGGCTGCTCTTCCTGGCCCCTGTGCCCTTCGCTGCCCTTTTTCTCCTGGGGTCCTGCGTCCTGGACCCATTTCCGTCTGTTGCGTGCAGTCGGCCATATGGCTTCTGACGTGCCAGAGTGGTCCACGTCATATAGTCAGGTTCTGTACTTTTGTCTTGGCCCAACACACCAGCCACAGTAGTGATTGGATATTTAGCTGTGATCTGGGTCTCTGTGTGTGGATAGTTGTGTGTTTGTGGCCGTCACCACAATTCAGTTTTGGGTGCTCTCAAGGGGTTCAAGACTCTGATGTCCTAGATTAGGGTATGGATACTCACTAATTAGACAACAAACAGTTGCTGTCACTCTTTGTTCATGTGTGGTTGTTTGTCCTGGTATGTTGTATGGTTGGGGTTCCTTCTCCTCGGTGTCTCACTTCTCATCACTTCACAGTTATTGCCTTCACCTCTTGTCTTTCGTTCTTGTCTGTCTTCATGTTGTTTTGGTGGTCGGCCCTTCCTGATAGAAGTTGTCGGTTGGCTTTGAGTAGGATGTTGTAGGCTGATCGGGAAGGGCGGATGGGGGTCACACACTCACACCACGTTCACTCAAACACTACATACCTTCTGTCTTGCAAGAATAAATTGCATATAGGTGTATTAATGTGCATAAATGGTTCTGTCAGTGTGGCATTTACCATTACTATATATGCACGGGGGGTGGGAGTTTTTGGCGGCATTCATTCAAATTTTTCGACAGTTTAAAAATCCTGACGAAGCACCATCTGCAGGAATGAAGCTGCACAAAGGTTAAACGATGTCAACAAAAGTCCAGATTTCTTGTTTCGTTTGGGCTTCGTTGTCCTTCGTTAGTGCCGTCTGACCAGGCCTTAAGATATCAGGCAGTCTGTCGTTGAGTTGATGTGTTGCCACGATGATGAATAAAGTTATTGTTCCCGTAAACATGGCACAGAGACTGTAAACTTGATAAGTGAGTGATTGGAGACCACCAACTCAAGAGGCATGATGTCAGTATTTGTGACAGAGATACCATGAACGAGGACTAGGGATGGGTTTCGAGAACTGGTTGTTTTCGAGAATTGTTGAGAAATTATTTGATCCACCAACAACAAATAGCCTTTTTGCTTAATGATTCCCTTATCGGTCCTTCAGAGTGGCCGTTGTTTTTGAGGGTGTTTGTTGGGAAAATGATCATTTCTCTATGTTGATTGCAGACCCTGCAGCGGGTCTGTAATCAACCACTTCTGTAACGGCTCCACTTTGAAGCTTGAACCAGCGAAGCAGTGCTCCGACCCGTTGCTTCGTTCGTTCTCTGCTTCACTGCTTTTCAGAAGCGGCAAGTCCGCTTCTTAACTCTCAAAGCCATTTAAAGATGTCAATCTTGAGTCACTTTTATGCGGATTAAGGTCACTAACTGGGACTCTTGTCTTGTTGCAGGCAAGAAACGAGAATCGTCCTCTGTTCCGTTGGCACAGCTCCAAACACTGCAATGCTCTCTGGCGAGTCAAGTTAGAGTCCAGACGGAATTAATAACTTCAAAGCGAATCACGTTTTAAGTCAAATGACACCGCTTTCCAAATGTTGTAATACAAACAATAAACTACAATCCACCAAAACTTTTTTCCTCTCAAAATGATATGTCCTGTGTTCTTTATGAATTACAATGATGTTGACTTACAGCGCAGCTGGCTGAGCTCAGCTCAGAGGTATGGAGTTAAATTTGTTCCATTGATGTCTGAAAGGAAATGCTTTTGAAAAAACTACAGATTTTGTTTATTTCTATATACGAGGTCTGTTAGAAAAGTATCCGACCTTTTTATTTTTTTCAAAAACCATATGGATTTGAATCACGTGTGATTGCATCAGCCAAGCATGAACCTTTGTGCGCATGCGTGAGTTTTTTCACGCCTGTCTGTTGCGTCATTCGCCTGTGAGCAGGCTTTGTGTGAGCACTGGTCCACCCCTCTCGTCGGATTTTTATTGTGAATAAATGTCTGAACAATTTGGAGCTTTGTTGCATCAATTTTTTCCAGAAACTGTGAGAGACCTCCAGGTGGACACCATTCGGAAAATTCAGATGGCTTTCAGGGACAATTTTATGGGGATTACACAGATTAAGGAGTGCTCCAGCCGGTTTAAAGACCGCCCACAGCGTCTGAGAGCGCGGCGCACTCCGAGCGCCGATCGACAGGCTGACACCCCGCTGAAACAACCAGATCATTTCCAACGTGAAGGCTTTGTTGATCCGGGACGTCGTCTGACTTCCACAAAAAAAGGCAGAAGGCGTGGACATCAGCACTTTTTCAGCACATTCCACTGTTACAGGGGTTTCAGCCTGTCGATCGGCACTCGGAGTGCGCCGCGCTCTCAGACGCTGTGGGCGGTCTTTAAACCGGCTGGAGCACTCCTTAATCTGTGTAATCCCCATAAAATCGTCACTGAAAGCCATATGAATTTTCCGAATGGTGTCCACCTGGAGGTCTCTCACAGTTTCTGGAAAAATTTGATGCAGCAAAGCTCCAAATCGTTCAGACACTTATTCGCAATAAAAATCCGACGAGACGGGTGGACCACTGCTCACACAAAGCCTGCTCACAGGCAAATGACGCAACAGACAGGCGTGAAAAAACTCACGCATGCGCACGAAGGTTCAAGCTTGGCTGATGCAATCACACGTGATTCAAATCCATATGGTTTTTGCAAAAAATAAAAAGGTCGGATACTTTTCTAAGAGACCTCATATGTCCAGAGATCAAGGATCCAGTGACCAATTTCATGTCATACTTTAAGACTCATTAAAAAGTTATTGACATAGAAAACCTGTAAACCCTACTTTTAGTACACAGAAAATTCACAAGAGTTATTGATAAGGGAATTGATGAGGAATCGGATTGATAAGCGGAATTGATAATGGCGTCAATATCGATAAAATCTTATCAATACCCATCTCTAACGAGGACCAAATCCAGGCTATTTCCACTAATCTGTGTCAAAGCCTTGAGTGTATTGCTGGACTCCTAATATATCCATAATGTGCATAAATGATTTGCAGAGGGGGTCAGAAGGCTTATTTATATGAATGTTGAAGTCACCAACAATCAGAATGTTATCTGCATGGGTTGCCAAGTTAGAGAGAAACTCGCCAAATTCATCAAAGAATTCAGAATATGGGCCAGGGTGCCTCTATATGGTGACAAAATAGCATGGTCGATATTTATTTATTTATTTTCTTATCCTTCTGACCTTTGTTATACATAGTATTCTGAGCAGAGTGGAGCTAGAAAACTAAACCCAGATTTATAAATTAGAGCAACACCCCTGCCTTGCTTCGTATCATGAGAGACGTGACTAAATGTGTATGCCAGTGGGTAGACCTCATTTAAGGGGAGGACAGCAGTAGGTTTAAGCCAGGTTTCACTTGAACCAGTCATACATGGAACACCACTGGTTGACAGTCATAGTCAACCAGTGGTGTTCCATAATTAGGTCATTAATCAACAGTGATTTTAAGGACAGTGGCCTTATGTTAATAAGATCCAAACAAATAGCCTAAGTGGGGTTGATGATAAGACTATTTGGATTTGGAGGTGGTTCCAGAGTAGCATATATGAGATGCCTAAAATTAGGTTTAGGTTTAAGGTGTTCCGTGCGGGTTGTAGGTAGCAGACACAAAATATTTGGCGTTGCAGGAGCAGCCAGTGGGACATCCTCAATTTTAATGTCATCCAGTGTAGTCACGGGTATCAGGTTCACAAAACATCTCCCTCTATGCTCCTTATGGGCATGTCTGTGGAAACAGGCCACAGTCTCAACCTGACAAATTTCCCTCCCTGCAACATAAACTGCAGTATCACCATAAAGACTTTGAAGTGGAAGAAGTTGTTCTCACTATGTTTTGTACAGTAACACTACCTCTAACCTTAGTGACATGAAATTTGGGATTCCACAGGGGTCCGTCTTAGGCCCCCTGCTTTTCTCCCTTTATATAGCACCCCTTGGGTATATATTGCGGCGTTTTGGGGGTTACGTTTCACTGCTATGCTGATGATACTCAGTTATACATGCCGATAACTGCTGGTAATCTCATCCACATAAAATCCTTAGATTGCCTTGTATCAGTGAGAAGCTGGATGTCTAGCAACTTCCTACTTTTAAACTCTGACAAGACTGAAATGATGGTTCTTGGTCCAGTGAGACATCAGCATCAATTTGGTGAGTTAACGCTTAGCCTAGGCTCATCTGTCATATATCACACTGACAAAGTGAGGAACCTTGGGGTAATTTTTGATCCAACGTTGTCCTTTGACCTCCACATCAGAGATACGTGGTCTGCTTTCTTCCACCTGCGAAATATAGCGAAGATTTGTCCCATCCTGTCTATGGCTGAAACAGAGACCCTGATTCATGCATTTATTTCCTTTCGACTGGACTACTGCAATATTCTATTTTCTGGATCCCAGCAGTCCAGCATTAGGGCTCTCTAATTGGTTCAAAATGCTGCTGACACTTTTGACACAAAGCAGAAAGTTTGACCACATTACACCCATTTTGGCATCTCTTCACTGGCTTCCTGTCCCAGTGAGATCAGATTTTAAGGTTCTGCTACTAGCCTATAAAGTTGTTCATGTACTGGCACCTCCCTACCTAGCTGACCTAATTAAACCCTACGTACCGGCCCGGGCTTTGCGTTCTCAAGGTGCAGGACTACTTTGTGTCCCTTGGGTGAATTAAAAGTCTGCGGGTCTATGGCTGATGCTGGGCTTTGCGTTCTCAAGGTGCAGGACTACTTTGTGTCCCTTGGGTGAATTAAAAGTCTGCGGGTCTATGGCTGATGCTGGGCTTTGCGTTCTCAAGGTGCAGGACTACTTTGTGTCCCTTGGGTGAATTAAAAGTCTGCGGGTCTATGGCTGATGCTGGGCTTTGCGTTCTCAAGGTGCAGGACTACTTTGTGTCCTTAGGGTGAATAAAAAGTCTGCGGGTCTATGGCTTATGCTGAGACCCTGATCCATACATTTATTTCCTCTAGATGGGACTACTGCAATGTTCTATTTTCTGGTTTCCCGCAGTCCAGCAGTAGGGGTCTCTAATTGCTTCAAAATGCTCTCTGTGTCCCTAGGGTGAATAAGAAGTCTGCAGGTCACAGAGCTTTCTCTTATCGTGCCCCTGTTCTGTGGAATGATCTCCCTGCATCAATAAAACAGTCAGATTCTGTAGAAACTTCCAATTCCAGACTTAATACGCACTTATTTTCCCTTTCGTATGACTAGCATGCTGGCATAGTATGTGTTTCTATGCTTTTTACTCTTTAGTTCATTTTATTATGAAATGGAGCGGGCCATGGCCTCAACTTTATCAAAATTCTGGGTCTTTTAGTGAAGTTTAGGGCTAGTGGCAGGTGATCACCTTAGTATTTCTTCTGTTTTTCTTGTTGCTTAATGCTGACAAGTTGCACAGTATTTGTCTTTCTGATGCTTGAATCTGCTTTTTTTTCTCTGTTTGAGGTGCGGCTCCATCCAGAGATAGGTGTGGTATCTGTTCCAGAAACCGTCCTGTGCACTAACAACATTTCCTGTATATTCGTTGTGTGAATTGTTCTGTAATTTATGTCTGTATCATGGCCCAAGCAGAGGGTCACAACTTTGAGTCTGGTCTGCTTGAGGTTTCTTCCTCAGAGGGAGTTTTTCCTTACCATTGTTGCTCTGGGGGTTGGTAAGGTTAGACCTTACTTGTGTGAAGCACGTTGAGGCAACCTTGTTGTGATTTGGCGTATATAAATGAAAATTTAAATTGATTTGAATGACTTGGACCGTTGTTCCACTGAGAAGATATCAAAATCACCAAACATTTCTGACCTTTTTCCTTATGACTCCATAAAATCTTCCCAGGCGTGTCTGCATCTCCACGAGCCGACAACCCAGAGACATGACCAAAGAGATGAAGGTCACTGCTGAGATAACTAAATTAAGGAGTTTAAGAAAATTTTACCATTTACAAACTACAGCCACTTGACACCGAATGACCACTTTACACGAATCATTACACAGATCATCACTTTTACAGTCAGTTTTCTTTAGACTAGTCTGGGGATGGACACTTGGACATTTTCTTGGACTTTATTAAAATTGTACTGTTTGTCTTGCAGGATCCAGCAGATCTGTGATTGGTTGGAGAGCCTCATTGACCCTTTTGACCTGGATGTGTTCACACCCCTGCTGAAGGCCAACCTCAGCCGGCTGTCCCAGAGGACCTCAGTATGTTCCATTCCACTGAGGTTGTGATGGAACTCATAATCCTGCGGTGATACCGTGGTCACTCTGCAGTGACACTGTGGTCAGTCTGCGGTGACACACTGCGGTGACAATGTGGTAACACTGTGGTAACTCTGCCGTGACACTGGGATAACTGCAATGACACTGTGGTAACTCTGCAGTGGCACTGTGATAACACATTAATAAATCTGCGGTGACACTCTGGTGACTGTGGTAACCCTGCAGTGACTCTGTGGTAACTCTGTGGTGACCTTTCAGT
Organism: Thalassophryne amazonica; assembly: GCF_902500255.1. Classification (NCBI taxonomy): domain Eukaryota; kingdom Metazoa; phylum Chordata; class Actinopteri; order Batrachoidiformes; family Batrachoididae; genus Thalassophryne; species Thalassophryne amazonica. The sequence goes on from NC_047118.1 coordinate 88,775,498, forward strand.
GACACTGTGGTGACACTGTGGTAACTCTGGCAGTGGGCACAGCTAACCAAAAAGTTAGCTTCGATAATCGCTAATCTGCTAAATGAAAAGTTAACTTTTATAACAAAAAGAATTATCAGAAGTCACAACTAACTGCTAACTTTTAATATTGACTTGGTACACTATCGGCTACTGATGAGCCAGTTTGGAGTTTAAGCACCACTGAGTAAAATCAAAGGCAATCACAAACCTCAAACGAACAACGAGCCAGAGCTTCTGTCTTTATGCACCCGGCCCACTGCTGCCAAACAAAAGTGTCATTTACTTTCTACATACTACAACACAGACAGTGGGCAGGAGACATGAAACACAAAGCACTTTTCACTCATGGTTTCCCTTATAAACAACTAATTCCGGACAGTTTATCGACAGTAATGGTAACTGCCATTTTTACAAAGTGAAAATATTGCACATATCTTTTAAAGTTATGTGCTAATTCTGAAGGTTTGAGCTTTAACAGACACACATATATAAGTCAAATAAGTCTCCTTCTGTGGTTGGTTTATTTATTTGTAAAAACCAACACACAAGTTACTGTAAAGTGTGTTGGTTTTTACAAATAAATGTATCTGTAAATATCTTTTTTTCATTTGTAAAAAAAGTCATTTGTTGATTCACCATCAACATTGGTCGCTGTTCACACTCCCATCCAGTAGATGGCAGTATTCTATGCATTTTGAGAAGGGGGAGTGATTGAAAGCGACTTATTTGAATTTCCCGTAATGCCTTTTGGCATGTGTGTCTGTTAAAGCTCAAATCTTCAGAATTAGCGCATTACTTTAAAAGATATGTGTGATATTTTCACTTTGTAAAAATGAGTTACCATTAAAGGACATGTTGCACTGAAATCATAACAATTAAGATTAAGGCTGTTAGTGACCATCCGATGATCCACCGGGATTACTTTGTGCACTTCCGTGACCAGTTTCAAAGTATACAGCATTTGCAACAAACAATGGAATGTAGCTGCTAAACGTTAAGAACTGAGGCACAGATTAATTCCACAGTTGACATAAGTGTGATGTTGTGTTATGACGACTGGTTTTTAAGTGAAAACTGCTCATTTTGATGCAGTCATGGTAAAAGCTGCGGCTCTGAGAAGGTTTATGTGCACCTGCAGCCACGAGTCAGAAATGCAGCCTGTAACAATCTCTGCTCCAGGTTCAGTTTTGTGCTTGATTAATTATTAGTGTTATCAATAAAATCTAAAAAAACACATCTGCTGTCAGGAGAAAAAACATCAGCTGCACAGCGTACACACACACACACAGCGAGCTTCACAGCACACATACACATTCCAGCTCCAAATTCACACTCTCGCAAAGTCAAACAAAAATGTTGCCACAAAACACAAAAAGGGTAAAATCCTGAACATGCCAGATTCACGGTGTTATAGACTTAATTCCAAATGTAAACACATGATCAAAGAAGCACGTGCGCATGAGATCGTCATCTGCAGCTCCCTTTCGTTCTCTGAAGATTGTGACAGTAAAGTCCATTAACTTCTGGAAATAATGTATTTTGTAATTGTATTTTGACTTTTTCCAGTGTAACAAATCCATCTCCATGTCCATGCAGTCTGTAAAAACAGCATCATAGAGATGTCCCATGTCCATGTCCACAGCTTCAGTAAACCAGCATCCACACAAACAGCACATCACCACGCTTTAGGTTCCAAAATCTGACACTCTGAAAAAGTTAAGAGTTTCGGGGTGAAATGTGTCGTCTGCTGTCTGTAAATCCGAGCCATCACTTTTGAATGACAGCTCAGAAGTTTTGTTTTCAGACAGTGCAGGTTCCTTTCCCTGTTAGTTTCTCTGTTAGTCATCGGGATGCTTCTGCTCATTCTAAAATGTGCATCACACACTGAAAAAATGCAGAGGATTGTCAAGTGAGACGTTTTCCCGACTCTTACCCTAGTCCCTTAAACAAGTAAATATCATGATGGCTAAGTATAAGAGGGGGCGGTCACTAACCCGGCAATCCAAGGTGATGGACTCATACCCTAGTCCCTTAAAGGAGGGTAGACCTCTTACTTTCAACTTGTCCTGTAATTATGATGTTACATCTCAAACCCTACCTTGGTAGGAAGGGATGTGATTGATGCTATACAGAACACTAAAGTTAGTAAATGTGGTAATAAGAAATGTAAAACTTGCAAATACATAGTAGAAGGGAATAACTTCAGTAGTAACACCACAGGTAGACAGTACAAGGTTAGCTTACATGAAACAGAAATGACATGCAACACAAAAAATATAATTTACTTGATTAGCTGCAAAAATGTGGTATCCAATACATAGGAGAAACTAGCCAAACTCCTAGGAGTAGAATGAACAACCATAGACAGAGGCTTAATAAAATGTATAATTTATTTTTATACCAACACTTTTGCTCATATGGTCATAATGTAGATGACATAGATGTAATGCCTATAGAGGAAGTATTTTTGGAAGAGGGTGAATGTTTTAGTTTAGCCTCTAAACCAGGGGTGGCCACGTTCGGTCCTCAAGAGCCACCTTCCTGACACTCTTAGTTGTCTCCCTGCTCCAACATACCTGAATCCAATGAAAGACTCGTTAGCAGACTTTTAATGAGCCTTTCATTGGATTCAGGTGTGTTGGAGCAAGGAGACAACTAAGAGTGTGAGGAAGGTGGCTCTTGAGGACGGAACTTGGCCACCCCTGCTCTAAACGATTACAAAGGGAGGAATATTGGTACAAAGAACTAGCCACAATTTATCTGTATGGGCTTAATGACAATGTCAAAAAACTAGGTAATGTTTCTAAAAAAGATATTGAAAATATTGTTATATGGAAATACTTTAACAAAAAACAATGTAAGTTGAAAAAACGATCAGGTAAGCGCAATAGACAACATGCAACTACAAAGACAGATTTAGAACTTAGATTAAAAGAACTAGTTAACAATTACGATAGACCTGGATTAGTACATGAATTTATCATATTAATTTTTTTTTGGTTTTACAACGAAAACTTGGCATCCTAATAGCTTTAGCAAATACTATACTTTTAAAACAAAAATCACCTATTTATATTCCTCTTGTCTTAAAAGATTTAGCTAGCTTTAGGTTAGGTTTACAAAAAACGGAAAAAACTACAATAACCAAAGATGATAATAAATCTTGAAAATTTCTTTTCACAACAAAGGCACTGAAATGATAAAACTATCACTGATTCTACATAGCAAAGCTTGCACTGTGCACAATTTCTCCAATCACAGCCACATAAGCCCATAACTTCTCCCTGGTTGTCTGGGTGTCTTGGTGGTTTTCCTCACTCTTCTCCTTCTTGCACAGTCAGTTTTTGAGAACTGTCTGCTCCAAGCACATTTACCATAAAGTGCCATATTGTTTGTATTTCTTTGTAATTGATGTAAATAAAGTCGGAAACATATTCAGTGGCAGCTTTACCATCAGAGAGCCTCGTCCACAACAACCACAAAAGACTCCAAGCTGTCAGTGATGTTAAAGGGGGCAACACACAGTATTAAGAACAGAGGTATGTAAACTTTTGATCAGGGTCATTTGGGTAGTTTGTGTTGTCATTATAATTTAAAAGAGTAAACCTGGTTGTTTGACAATAAATGGCTTCACCCAACCACTAACCATGAGTGGAAAAAAAAGTTTTTATCATTCATATTCTCTGAAAAATGGCCCAAAAAAAATTCCGTCAGGGTATGTAAACTTTTGAGCACAACTGTAAGTAACTTTCAAAGATGTTTTGTTTTAGTACCAGCAGATAAAGCCAGCAACAATATCCTAATAGTTTGCAAAAAAAATACTACCTAGATGTAGTTTTAAAGGAACATAACACTATAGTGATGGGACTAACCCACAAACATATATGTCTTATAACAATCACATAGAAGATATTGTAACAAAACACCAAGAATTTATGACTAAATATAACATTAAAATTACTAAAGATATTAAACAATTACCATCCTACTGGCTTCCAAAAATGCACAAAAATCTAATAGGTAGTAGATTTATAGCAGCCTCTAGTGCATGTACTACTAAACCACTATCCCAACTACTAACCTCTAGCCTTAAATTAGTTACAAAACATTTCAAACAATACTGCGAAGGTATAGCTCATAACACTGGAATTAATTGTTTTTGGATTATCAATAATGCCACAGAGGTTTTACATAAACTAAAGAAGTTAAACAAAATTAAAGTAGCTACACATTTTGATAGTTTTGATTTTTCCATCCTGTATACTAACATCCGACATGACCAACTTATATATAGTATCAGTGAACTGGTCAGGGAGGCTTTTAGAATTAGAGGCTCTAAATATATCGTTATTAGAAATGATGGAACAACATATTGGTCTAACACAACGACACGTGATCATAATATAACTGTAGAAAATATGATTGAGCATATAGAATTCCTAGTAGACAATATCTATATAGAGGTTGGCAACAAAATTTTCAAACAAACAATAGGGATACCTATGGGAACAGATTGTGCTCCACTTTTAGCTAACCTTTTCCTTTTTTATTATGAATATAAATTTATGAAAGATAAACTTAAAACTAATAGACAGTCAGCAAAAACCTTTAGCAATACTTTCCGTTACACTGATGACCTACTTACTTTAAATAACCCTAGTTTTGAGAATGAAATTAAAAATATTTATCCATCAGAATTAGAGCTTAAAACGATTACAAAAAACAATAAAAAACTCTGATACAGAGTTGAGCATTATAGATAGTTTAGAACAGCAGTTTTCGACAAACGGGATGATTTTTAACTTTCATATTGTAAAATTTCCTTATGAGTAGTAACATACCAAGTAAACCTACATACGGTGTTTACACCTCTCAGTTAGTCAGAAGGGCTCATATCTGTGATAATTACCAAAGTTTTTCCAATAGACACCATAAACGTACTAGTAGATTAGTTCAACAAGGGTTCTGTATAACAAATTGGTTCTTGGTTTAAAAAGATTTTTTAATAGATATCAAGTAGATAATATCTAAGTTTGGGGTTCCCATTAAAAAGCATGTAGAAGATGAATTTTTCTGCCTATATTAGCTATCCATACCTAACAATTAGGAATAACTTTAGATAAAAAACTAAAACAAATGATATCTTAGCTTCTGTTTATATATTAACATAGCTACAATTATAGCTTAGCCTACTAGCTACTTATCTTACAACATGCCTAGGCCTCATTCACCTTATATGTGTGTGTGTGTGTGTGTGTATATTATTTATACTCAACAAAAATATAAACGCAACACTTTTGGTTTTGCTCCCATTTTGTATGAGATGAACTCAAAGATCTAAAACTTTTTCCACATACACAATATCACCATTTCCCTCAAATACTGTTCACAAACCAGTCTAAATCTGTGATAGTGAGCACTTCTCCTTTGCTGAGATAATCCATCCCACCTCACAGGTGTGCCATATCAAGATGCTGATTAGACACCATGATTAGTGCACAGGTGTGCCTTAGACTGCCCACAATAAAAGGCCACTCTGAAATGTGCAGTTTTGTTTTATTGGGGGGGGATACCAGTCAGTATCTGGTGTGACCACCATTTGCCTCATGCAGTGCAACACATCTCCTTCGCATCATCCGTGAAGAGAACACCTCTCCAATGTGCCAAACGGCAGCGAATGTGAGCATTTGCCCACTCAAGTCGGTTACGACGACGAACTGGAGTCAGGTCGAGACCCCGATGAGGACGCCGAGCATGCAGATGAGCTTCCCTGAGACAGTTTCTGACAGTTTGTGCAGAAATTCTTTGGTTATGCAAACCGATTGTTTCAGCAGCTGTCCGAGTGGCTGGTCTCAGACGATCTTGGAGGTGAACATGCTGGATGTGGAGGTCCTGGGCTGGTGTGGTTACACGTGGTCTGCGGTTGTGAGGCTGGTTGGATGTACTGCCAAATTCTCTGAAACGCCTTTGGAGACGGCTTATGGTAGAGAAATGAACATTCAATACACGAGCAACAGTTCTGGTTGACATTCCTGCTGTCAGCATGCCAATTGCACGCTCCCTCAAATCTTGCGACATCTGTGGCATTGTGCTGTGTGATAAAACTGCACCTTTCAGAGTGGCCTTTTAATGTGGGCAGTCTAAGGCACACCTGTGCACTAATCATGGTGTCTAATCAGCATCTTGATATGGCACACCTGTGAGGTGGGATGGATTATCTCAGCAAAGGAGAAGTGCTCACTATCACAGATTTAGACTGGTTTGTGAACAATATTTGAGAGAAATGGTGATATTGTGTATGTGGAAAAAGTTTTAGATCTTTGAGTTCATCTCATACAAAATGGGAGCAAAACCAAAAGTGTTGCGTTTATATTTTTGTTGAGTATATATATACACACACGAGGTCTGTCAATAAAGTAACGGTCCTTTTTATTTTTTTTCAAAAACTATATGGATTTCATTCATATGTTTTTACGTCAGACATGCTTGAACCCTCGTGCGCATGCGTGAGTTTTTCCACGCCTGTCGGTGATGTCATTTGCCTGTGAGTACTCCTTGTGGGAGGAGTCGTCCAGCCCCTCGTCGGAATTCCTTTGTCTGAGAAGTTGCTGAGAGACTGGCGCTTTGTTTGATCAAAATTTTTCTAAACCCTGTGAGACACATCGAAGTGGACATGGTTCGAAAAATTAAGCTGGTTTTCAGTGAAAATTTTAAACGGCTGATGAGACATTTTGAGGTGATTCTGTCGCTTTAAGGACTTCCCACGGTGCGAGACGTCGTGCAGCGCTCCTCAGCCGCCGTCATCAACCTGTTCAAGCTGAAAACCTCCACATTTCAGGCTTTATTGATCCAGGACGTCGTGATGGGAGAACAGAGAAGTTTCAGAAGAAGTCGGTTTCAGCATTTATCCGGATTTCCACTGTTAAAGGAGATTTTTTTTAATGAAAGACGTGCAGACGGATCCGCGCGTCGGGACGCAGCCGACGCGGTGCGGCGGCACAGGAAAAACACCTCCGTGTTGATAACCATTTGTAAAATCCAGGCGGCTTTTGATGGCTTTCAGTGGAGTGAGTATATGAGAAATTGTTTAACAGGCAGGACATGTTCCAAGTTGTCCTTAAGGCTTTCAACAGAGGTGTTTTTCCTGTGCGGAGCGTCGCGGCGGTCTGCGTCCCGACGCGCGGACCCGTCCGCACGTCTTTCATTAAAAAAATCTCCTTTAACAGTGGAATATCCGGATAAAATGCTGAAACCGACTTCTTCTGAAACTTCTCTGTTCTCTCACGACGTCCTGGATCAATAGAACCTGAAATGTGGAGGTTTTCAGCTTGAAACAGGCTGATGACGCTGCCTGAGAGCGCAGCGCGATGTCTCGCACCGTGGGAAGTCCTTAAAGCGACAGAATCACCTCAAAATCTCTCATCAGCCGTTAAAATTTTCACTGAAAACCAACTTAATTTTTCGAACCATGTCCACTTCGATGTGTCTCATAGGTTTAGAAAAAATTTTGATCAAACAACGCGCCAGTCTCTCAGCAACTTCTCAGACAAAGGAATTCCGACGAGGGGCTGGACGACTCCTCCACAAGGAGTGCTCACAGGCGAATGACGTCACCGACAGGCGTGGAAAACTCACGCATGCGCACGAGGGTTCAAGCATGTCTGACGTAAAAACATATGAATGAATCCATATAGTTTTTGAAAAAAATAAAAAGGACCGTTACTTTATTGACAGCCCTCGTATACATGAATTCTATTTTCTTATTATATGTATTATGATATATTATCATGATATGTCCATTTTCTTGAGCTGCTTGGGTGGGTAGAGAGAGTTCTCATGGGATAAAAAAGCTTTTCAACCTACCATCCCTGGTTCTCAAGACCAGGCACCTAAGTGGTTCGACTTTACTCTATTCTACTCTTCCTTTTATAGATATACCTTAGTATATGGCAGGGGTGGTAGCCAAGTGGTTAATGCACTTGGCTTCAGTTCAGAAGGCTCCGGGTTCAAATCCCACCCCTGCCACATTTCTCCATGTAATGTGGAGTTACGTCAGGAAGGGCATCCGGCGTAAAACCTGTGCCAATTCAACATGCAGATCCACCTTGGATTTGCTGTGGTGACCCCGAGTGCAAAAACAAGGGAGCAGCCGAAGGGACTTACAGATATACCTTAGTATACACTAGTAGAGTTCTACCTTAGAAATGGAATATATTCTAGAAGACATACCTTACAGAATTTTCACCTGCTGATGCTCAGAGTGAGAGAAATAAAATACATCAGCAATCACTAATTATTAGCACATGTATGCGGAGAGACTTACAGTCATGAGTACTTTTATGTTGTGTTGCTAACTGGGACGTTAAAAACCGCGCATCATGTCCTTTAATGTCGAATTTGCCAGAATTAGTTGTTTATAGGTGAAACCATGAATGAAACGTGTTTCGTGTTTCATGTCTCCTGCCCACTGTTTGTCTCCTTGCATGTGGAAAGTAAAGGACACTATTTTTTTTTTTTTTGTGGCAGCAGCAGCCGGCTCGCTTCCTTCTGCTGTGGGAGGACTGAGCCCCCAGCGGTCTAATTGTTGTAAAACACGCAACAGATAGGAACTAACGTGTATGATTTTGAGTTAAGTTTTACTTGGCTATGCCAGCAAAAGAAAATGTTAGCGGACGGAAAGTCAGCAGAACTAAATTTATCAGAAGCTAATTGGTCTGCTGAATATTTTCAAAACTAGCTGAAAAGCTAATCTGCTAACAAAAAGGTTAGCTTCACTAATTAGCAGTTAGCGAATTAGCGGAACTGTGCCCGCTTCTGCGGTGACTCTGCCGTGTCTCTGAGGTGACTCTGCCGTGTCTCTGAGGTGACTCTGCCGTGTCTCTGAGGTGACTGCCGTGTCTCTGAGGTGACTCTGCGGTGTCTCTGAGGTGACTCTGCGGTGTCTCTGAGGTGACTCTGCGGTGTCTCTGAGGTGACTCTGCGGTGTCTCTGAGGTGACTCTGCGGTGTCTCTGAGGTGACTCTGCGGTGTCTCTGAGGTGACTCTGCGGTGTCTCGGAGGTGACTCTGCCGTGTCTCTGAGGTGACTCTGCAGTGTCTCTGAGGTGACTCTGCAGTGTCTCTGAGGTGACTCTGCAGTGTCTCTGAGGTGACTCTGCCGTGTCTCTGAGGTGACTCTGCAGTGTCTCTGAGGTGACTCTGCGGTGACTCTGAGGTGACTCTGCGGTGACTCTGCGGTGACTCTGCGGTGTCTCTGCGGTGACTCTGCGGTGTCTCTGCAGTGACTCTGCGGTAACTCTGCAGTGTCTCTGAGGTGACTCTGCGGTGTCTCTGCGGTGACTCTGCGGTGTCTCTGCGGTGACTCTGCAGTGTCTCTGAGGTGACTCTGCGGTGTCTCTGCGGTGACTCTGCGGTGTCTCTGCGGTGACTCTGCGGTGTCTCTGCGGTGTCTCTGCGGTGTCTCTGCGGTGACTCTGCGGTGTCTCTGCGGTGTCTCTGCAGTGTCTCTGCGGTAACTCTGCAGTGTCTCTGCGGTAACTCTGCGGTAACTCTGCAGTGTCTCTGCGGTAACTCTGCAGTGTCTCTGCGGTAACTCTGCAGTGTCTCTGCGGTAACTCTGCAGTGTCTCTGCAGTGTCTCTGCGGTAACTCTGCAGTGTCTCTGCGGTAACTCTGCAGTGTCTCTGCGGTAACTCTGCTGTAACTCTGTGCTTCAGGTGCTCTTGGGGTTGCTGATGGGCTCGGAGAGGCAGTTTGCTTTGCGGAGCAGCAGTGTGAACTCTCAGGAAACGTACAACATCCTGCCACTGGCCAGCAGCCAGATCAGGTCAGAGGTCAACACTGCTTCACACTCAAAGTGTTTTATAGCCGTGATAAGAAGGGCACCTCTGCTGGCTTTTCGTTTTCACTGCACCAAAGACGGCAGCTGATATTTGGGACGTGTGGAGCTCATTTGTCTCAGGATTGTCATCGTCGTGCTGCTGCAGCTGAAACTGAATGTCCTGACAATCAGTTCAGTTTTATTTGTGCATCACTCAAAAGTCTGAGTGGTCTTTACTTTGTCCACGTGTCCTCACACGTTTATTTTGTCAACAACATATGACGATTTGTAAGTTTGCGCTGGGCTCTCACTGACACGTGCACCTGGAAAAACAGTAGGTGTTGGGTTTTCCATCCTTTTTAACAGTGTTGTTTTGTTAACGATGTTGAACTTGTTGGTGTGTGAAACCCGTGCCGGAGTCGTTGGTGTGTGAAACCCGTGCCGGAGTCGTTGGTGTGTGAAACCCGTGCCGGCCTCGTTGGTGTGTGAAACCCGTGCCGGAGTCGTTGGTGTGTGAAACCCGTGCCGGAGTCGTTGGTGTGTGAAACCCGTGCCGGCCTCGTTGGTGTGTGAAACCCGTGCCGGAGTCGTTGGTGTGTGAAACCCGTGCCGGAGTCGTTGGTGTGTGAAACCCGTGCCGGCCTCGTTGGTGTGTGAAACCCGTGCCGGCCTCGTTGGTGTGTGAAAACCCGTGCCGGCCTCGTTGGTGTGTGGAAACCCGTGCCGGAGTCGTTGGTGTGTGAAAACCCGTGCCGGCCTCGTTGGTGTGTGGAAACCCGTGCCAGAGTCGTTGGTGTGTGAAACCCGTGCCGGCCTCGTTGGTGTGTGAAAACCCGTGCCGGCCTCGTTGGTGTGTGGAAACCCGTGCCGGAGTCGTTGGTGTGTGGAAACCCGTGCCGGAGTCGTTGGTGTGTGAAAACCCGTGCCGGCCTCGTTGGTGTGTGAAAACCCGTGCCGGCCTCGTTGGTGTGTGAAAACCCGTGCCGGCCTCGTTGGTGTGTGGAAACCCGTGCCGGCCTCGTTGGTGTGTGGAAACCCGTGCCGGCCTCGTTGGTGTGTAAAAACCCGTGCCGGCCTCGTTGGTGTGTGGAAACCCGTGCCGGCCTCGTTGGTGTGTGAAAACCCGTGCCGGCCTCGTTGGTGTGTGAAAACCCGTGCCGGCCTCGTTGGTGTGTGGAAACCCGTGCCGGCCTCGTTGGTGTGTGAAAACCCGTGCCGGCCTCGTTGGTGTGTGAAAACCCGTGCCGGCCTCGTTGGTGTGTGAAAACCCGTGCCGGCCTCGTTGGTGTGTGAAAACCCGTGCCGGCCTCGTTGGTGTGTGAAAACCCGTGCCGGCCTCGTTGGTGTGTGGAAACCCGTGCCGGCCTCGTTGGTGTGTGGAAACCCGTGCCGGCCTCGTTGGTGTGTGGAAACCCGTGCCGGCCTCGTTGGTGTGTGGAAATCCGTGCCGGCCTCGTTGGTGTGTGAAAACCCGTGCCGGCCTCGTTGGTGTGTGAAAACCGTGCCGGCCTCGTTGGTGTGTGGAAACCCGTGCCGGCCTCGTTGGGGTGTGGAAACCCGTGCCGGCCTCGTTGGTGTGTGGAAACCCGTGCCGGCCTCGTTGGTGTGTGGAAACCCGTGCCGGCCTCGTTGGTGTGTGGAAACCCGTGCCGGCCTCGTTGGTGTGTGGAAACCTGTGTCAAACCCAGTTGATTTGTGAGGTAGTTTGCTGATCCAGAGCCGTTTGTGATGTTTGGTGTTTGCAGGTTTGGGCTGCTGCCTCTCAGCATGGTGAACACGCGCAGATCCAAACCGGCCACACGGGGCAGCGAGGCGCCTCAGCAGCGGGTGAGTCTGAAGCCGTGGTTGGTGCTAACGTCAGGGCACTGTGTTTATTCACTGTCTTTAACTGTTTTGTTGCATCCTGTTTCATCCCAGCATTTGTGAGTGCAGGATAGCAGGCAAGTTGACGTCTGTGTGTGTCTGTTGTGATGTCACTGGTGAGTGAAGCTGATTTGTGTGAACGCTGAGGGAGCACTCACTAATCCCAGCTCTGCTGCTCTCAGACCAGTTCCATTGTCTCATCCTGAACTTTTCATCGTGCAGTGCCTCTAAAGGTTATTCAATGCTTTGGACATTTACATGCTTTTATGACATCATAATCATATGTCAGACTCTTTCCATTTCAATTGAATTTATTTCATTTATATCACGCCAAACCACAACAAAGCTGCCTCAAGGCGCTTCACACAATAAGGTCTTACCTTCTTTCATACAAATACAATTTTAAATTTTGTGCTTTACTTTCAACCTGAAAGCAAATGGAACACGAACCAAGGAACCACCGCAGCTTTGAAGTGATGACATCACAAGACATTGACAACCGCTTGACTGCGCGGGAGAATAACGGACACCATCACAATAGCGTCTTTGACTCAGTGCAAAAAGCAGGACACTAAAGTCCCCACAGCGGGAGAACCACTGCTCAACTGCTCGACCACGTGGGACGGTGTCGTGGTTTTTCTTGGTGTTGTGAGAGTTGGTGTCAAGTGAAGAAGCTGCAGTGTTGTTGTGCGTGTTTTGTTGTGTACACTGGTGTTGTAGTGGTTTTCTGCTGGAGAAACTGATCCGAAATCATCACTAAAAGTTGTTGTGCAACACCACTAGAGAAAAGGGGAAGTATAAACTTTGAAGAACAGCAGTCACAAACAAAAGAAACTATAGACATTAATACAGCAGTTAAACTGTAACAGAAATAAATAAAAGCAAGACTGTGCACATTGATCTTGATTTTTAAAAATTTCAATAGTGTCTGAAGATCTCAGATCCCAGTCGGAGTGAGTTCTACAGTTAGGGAGCCACAACTGCAAAACACAATCTGCTTTGGTCTGAGGTTGGGACCTATGACATTATATGACACCTAACATATTACATCATAGCTTCTGTTTCTATAATAAAATAACCATATTTAAAGCTTAGCCTACTAGCTATAATTTAATTTTACTACTAGTCTACAGACTAAGTATACATTTAATACAATCTTCTCCTGTATGAATATTACATTTTAGAAGCAAACTCCTATAATATTATGTCGTAACTATATTTCTTGTATACGAGGTCTGTTAGAAAAGTATCTGACCTTTTATTTTTTTGCAAAAACCGTATGGATTTGAATCACGTGTGATTGCATCAGCCAAGCTTGAACCTTCGTGCGCATGCGTGAGTTTTTTCACGCCTGTCGGTTGCGTCATTCGCCTGTGAGCAGGCTTTGTGTGAGCACTGGTCCACCCCTCTCGTTGGATTTTTATTGCAAATAAATGTCTGAACGATTTGGAGGTTTGCTGCATCAATTTTTTTCCAGAAACTGTGAGAGACCTCCAGGTGGACACCATTCGGAAAATTAATATGGCTTTCAGTGACCCATGCCCCAACATGTCCTGTGAGGCTTCATCACAGCGTTGCTTTGCGCTATGCGGCTCTACCGCGACACGCGGAATTCCTCCGCACGTTTGTCTCAATGTGCCGAAAAAGTGCAGATGTCCACGTCTTCTGCAATTCCTGTGGAAGTCAGACAACGTCCCAGATAAAACACAGCATCCACTTTGGAAATGAACGGCACATTCCACTGTTACAGGAGTTTTTGTCATGGAAAGTCTCTGTCTCTCTCTCTGTCTCTGTCTCTCTCTCTCTCTCTCTCTCTCGGCACGCATCTGCTCCAAGATGTCATCCAATTTGCGTCTGAGTTCAAGAGTCAATGCAGTTTAAGAATGCACTGCCTTGCCGACCTCGTTAATCATGACGGACAAATGAGGGGCTGTGGTTCTTGATGCCGCCGTCTTGCCATTTTTCCGGTAGATCAGGGCAGCACATAAGCCAAAAAGTACCAGCCCTGCTACCATAAGACCAAAAATGAATAAATCCTCGACATCCTCAACAGAGAAAGGCGCCAAGCATGCAACACGCCAAGACCCCCAGGAGTCGAGGACATAGCCCGCAGGATACGTTCCATCTGGGCAGGTAGGATCCCCCAGTCCTGACTTTCTTGTAGAAAAAATGGTGTCAATAGCGTTCAGAGACCAGCTGATCAATTCCATGGTTAATCCAATAGTAGTCCAGTAGATCCAGAATCCAATATAGTTTTGAGGAATTCACAAGTCTGGTGAAGTAGGGACTTGAAGGTTAAATGCAGAAAGCAGACATAAGTGAGAGTGGAGGAGATGCGACTTGGAGTCCCAAGCTGTGTTGTATCTTAGTTTGTCTGGAAAGCTTCAATTCAAAGCTTTGAAGTGACTTTTGCAAAAGTACACAGACAAGATATGATGAAAGACAAATTATTTATTTATTTATTTATTTATTCTTTTTGGACATTAGATAAATTGCCAGCAGCATCATGTGGTGTGCACAGTGACTCTGATGCCCACCACATTGGAACGCCCTGTATAAAGAGGTTTTGGATATTTGAATTGATGTAACATACAAAAACATGTAAATGTCCAATGTTATGTTTTTTTTTGTCTGTGCACTGTGAATGTGTGTGATATAAGCGGTGGTAGTGGCGGTGGCACACTTTGCTTCCTCTTGTCAACATGGCTCAGTGTGAGTTTGGTTCGTTGGTGAGTTGGTCCACAGAGGGTTCCTGCAGATCACTGACTCCGGTGTCCGTCGTCCACCATCTGCAGAAACAGTGGAGTCTTGGTGGCGTTTCCACTGAAATCACTTTAGATCATTCAGCATTGTGGAGTCCGCTAGCAGTGCGGTTAGCATGGCGCCCCAGAGCAAGTGATCTGATTGATCCTCCTTATTTACCACCTGTGCAAATAACAGACTCGTCTCATCCTTCTTGTTTCAGGGTCCCTCAGCATCTGTGGCGCTTGACGAGCAGGACTCCCGGCCAGGCAGCCTGTTCAGACAGCTCGCCAATCAGGACGAGGACATGGCCCCGCCCTCTCTGTTCAAGCTCAGCTGGCTGTCTGGAATGGCCAAATGAGCCTTTTTTAGTCCAACTGCTTTGTCTCACATGTACAGTAAACTCCCTTTGACTTGCAGACTTGTGTGTATGTGGGTTATTTTTTCTATCCCAGCATGCTGTGCACCCTCATGGCCGACTGAAAACAGAGTGACGTGATTAGTTCTCACCCTGAAGTAACGGGAACAACAATGTGGGAGCACAGACGTCTCAAGAGTGACACTGGTGAAAACATCACACATCTTATGCGCATAATTTTTATGTGATGGCCACAGCGAAGTTGGACACGAGAACCAGGAAGATGCTCACCCCCCACAAAGTCACATACAGAAATCAGTGCATGGACAGAATAGATCTCCCTCGCAGAGAAGGCGGTCTGGGTCTCACTGAAATCAGCCAGGCCTACAGAGCATCTAGAATAAGTATTGGACAGTACTTAAAGAGCTCTGAAGAAGAAATCATGAAAAAGGTCGCACATCACGAGAAGACCTTATCCGAACAGACCTCAATCTCCAAACTGACAAAAAAAACTTTGGCAAAGAACTTCTACAAGAGGGAGAACGCAACAATCTGACGCCTGCAACAAAACTCCCAAGACAGACCAGAGAACAATACAGCAAAAGAGAAGGAAAACATCGAGTGGACAGATGGAAACAGCACAAAAGGGCTGGACGATTCCAAGAATGAACTCGAAAAGGAAATACACTGACAAAGTTGGATCAATGCAGTGGCTGAAAAATGGAGAACTTGGTTTTGATGGAGAAATAATTCTGATTGGAGCACAAGATCAGGGACTTCTAACAAATGGCTTCAAACAAAAATGTCAGGGATCTCACAAAATGATAAATGCCGATTCTGTCATACAGCTGTTGAGTGTAAACCATCTAACATCAGCATGCCAGATCCTCATGGCAGATCCAGACAACAAGATCTGTCAATATCTCCACTGGAAAGTATGCAAGGAACTGGAGATGGAAGTCAAAGAAAACGTCTGGGTGCATCAGCCAGCACCAGTCTCATCCAACGGAAAAGTAACTGTCTTCTACGACAAAGATCCCAGCAGGAAGACATATGGAAGGAGGTGCAATCAAACCTGATATTGTCATCTGGAACAAGCAAGAGAAAACAGCCAAAATTATCGATGTGACAGTCCCCTGTGACTATGACCTGAATCGAGCAGAAAGGGGAAAGATCACCAAACACCAAGACCTGAAAACAACATGGTCACTGAAAGACATCAATATCATCCCAGTTGTGGTGGAGCAACAGATCTTATGAAGAAGAACCTGAAGAAACATCGAGTCAGTCACCCAAGCACACACGAGGTGCAGATATCTGCTAATTAAAGGAACGATAACCATCTTGAAGAGAGCCCTCAGACACAGTGCCAGCTCTGGTTAGGGTGCAACTTTAGAGTCTAGGGTGCAAATTTAGACCCCGGGTCTGGGGCCCACTGCATTCTATTAAAAAGAAATCAAGGATAAATGAAAAAAACAGTGACATCTGCACACAGATTCACACACGCACACACAAATGTACACACAGACAGACATTCGCACAGATACACAGACGTACAGTAGTGTTCAGAATAATAGTAGTGCTATGTGACTAAAAAGATGAATCCAGGTTTTGAGTACATTTCTTATTGTTACATGGGAAACAAGGTACCAGTAGATTCAGTAGATTCTCACAAATCCAACAAGACCAAGCATTCATGATATGTACACTCTTAAGGCTATGAAATTGGGCTATTAGTAAAAAAAAAAGAAAAGGGGGTGTTCACAATAATAGTAGCATCTGCTGTTGACGCTACAAACTCAAAACTATTATGTTCAAACTGCTTTTTTAGCAACCCTGTGAATCACTAAACTAGTATTTAGTTGTTTTCTGTTTTCTTCCACACACAGATGAACAACCTATAATTTTTTGCACCTGTGTATAAGTTTTCCCCTCTCCAATCAACTTTTTAATCAAACTACGCTGTTCTTCTGAACAATGTCTTGAACGTCCCATTTTCCTCAGGCTTTCAAAGAGAAAAGCATGTTCAACAGGTGCTGGCTTCATCCTTAAATAGGGGACACCTGATTCACACTTGTTTGTTCCACAAAACTGATGAACTCACTGACTGAATGTCACACTACTATTATTGTGAACACCCCCTTTTCTACTTTTTTTTTACTAATAGCCCAATTTCATAGCCTTAAGAGTGTGCATATCATGAATGCTTGGTCTTGTTGGATTTGTGAGAATCTACTGAATCTACTGGTACCTTGTTTCCCATGTAACAATAAGAAATATACTCAAAACCTGGATTAATCTTTTTAGTCACATAGCACTACTATTATTCTGAACACTACTGTACTCGCACACATGTATATGACCCTCTAAGATTTGTGTCGCTGTTTCACTTCTGTCAGTGTGGAAGCAGTGAGGAAGGCTGCCCACTCAAGTTCTGGGATGAACAAGTAGATATTTTCTATTTTAGAGAACTGAACCTGGATCAGGTCTGTGTTGTCCTCTGTGGTCTGTCCGCAGAGCGCCAAGCAGCAGGACCTGGAATCTGGACCAGGTGTAGCGATGGAGACCAGTAGCTACAACAACATCCCTCCAAATCAAACTGAAATATTCAAGTGTGGTTTAAATATGAAACACTTTGGACAAAAATTCAGAGTCTGCGAGTCCATCAATAATGGACTCATTACATCATCCACAGCAACGGTGTTAATTCCGCCCTTTTTCCTTTGTGTTCTCTCTTTGAGTCAAGGTTCCTCTCTGAGGACTCAAGATGAAACTCTTGGAAATAAAGGACTCACTCTGCTGAGACAGGAGTCTTCAAAAAACACAGACCCAGACCTGGAAAGCAGAAATAAACAAAAGAAGTCCATACTGTGTGGGATCAGTAAGTTCCTAACCTGTGGACAGTCTTTCAGGTCATGGCAAGGAGCATGCATGACACCACATTTCATGATGCTCCACATTTTCATGGTCAGATTTGAAATGGTAAACTATTGATCTCCTGGGGCCTGTACTACGAAGCGGGGTTACTGGCTTATCAGGCTAACTTTGGGATTTAGTTGATGATGTGTGGAGTAACTTCCCGGTTAACCCGTACTACGAAAGGTGGATAGGTTTCGATCGAGGTATGCTGCCACGGCAACTTACGCTGTGTGCCAAACCTGCTCCGAGCAGGTTATGTTCTCGGTTAGCTTGAGGTTTTCGCTTAACCACTCCCTTTATAAGTACCGTCCATCCACCTTCAATCACTCCGAAGACAATGCCGGCCTACCTGGATGATCCGTTTGATATTGGAGCACAAATTGTGAGGGGCTCTCTTTGCAGGGCGAGGGTTTTTAAAGACCGCCAGAATCCGCTGACATACCCGGACGATATTCTCTATGAAAGATATAGATCCTCAGCCGAGGGAATTTGTCATCTTTGTCAGCTGATCGGGCCAGAAGTCTGTAACATCATCCATCGTACACTGTAATAAAAGACTGTTGTTTTTACAGGAAAACACTGGCAGCTGTGGTTACCAGGGAATTCCTGTAAAAAATACAGCAGTTAAATGTACAAAAAAAGAGAGCTCTTGTTTGTAGATTTAACAGTTCTTTTAATGAGTCAGCCGTGGTTGATTCACTGTAAATCCATATACATATTATGTCTGTAATGTTATCTACTGTGCTGCTGTATGTTTTACAGGAATTCCCTGGTAACCACAGCTGCCAGCCTTTTCCTGTAAAAACAACAGTCTTTTATTACAGTGTACGATGGATGATGTTACAGACTTCTGGCCCGATCAGCTGACAAAGATGACGAATTCCCTCGGCTGAGGATCTATATCTTTCATAGAGAATATCGTCCGGGTATGTCAGCGGATTCTGGCGGTCTTTAAAAACCCTCGCCCTGCAAAGAGAGCCCCTCACAATTTGTGCCCCAATATCAGACGGATCATCCAGGTAGGCCGGCATTGTCTTCGGAGTGATGCAGGTGGATGGACGGTACTTATAAAGGGAGTGGTTAAGCGAGAACCTCACGCTAATCCTGGAACATAACCTGCTCAGAGCAGGATTGGCGCAAAGCGTAAGTTGCCGTGGCAGCATGCCTCAATCGAAACCTATCCACCTTTCGTAGTACGGGTTAACCAGGAAGTTACTCCACACGTCATCAACTTACTCCCGAAGTTACCCTGATAAGCCAGTAACCCCGCTTCGTAGTACAGGCCCCTGGACTTAAAACCTCTTGGATCAGATGATGTCCCCAGTTTAGTAAAGTTGTATTTGACGGGTTTTCACTAACGTCTACGTAAACCCATGGACTGTAAAAACCAAATGACCAAAAATACAGATAATTGATTAGTATTTATTATGACACATTTGGACACACAGAGACGTGAGTCATGTTTATTAGACGTGTGAGTGTGAAGACAATAATGTAAAAACAAGAACCCAAAACTAAAACCAGTTGGACAATAATGTTGGCCTTTCATGAAACCATTTTTTTACTGATATGAAAAGTTTTGTTTAACAATGCAGTAAAACACTTTGCTTGTTGGAAATGGTATCATTACATACTGTAGTGTGTCCAGCAGAGGGTGCTCTGGTGAGGCATTGTAAACAGTTCTTTGTAAACAATGTTGTCAGAGGATGCTCTGACAACATTGTTTACTAAGCTGTCAAACATAGCTGGGACCCTCATCATTCTGTGGTCACATTGGCTACAAGAGACAGAGGCAAAGCGACCAGCTGCCATTTATTTTCAGTCAGAGTGGATGTTTTACAGCAACAGGAGACAAGTGGTCTCTATGCCACCAGCTAAGTGGGACCAATGCTGAGCAATGCAGTGCTGTTTATATTTATAGTTATGTACCGCAGCATTCACATTTAAACTGTAAAACATCAAACCCAAGTGAGATTTCTTTGTCTTAAAGGTTTGATATCCAAATGTTCAGACTGTGGTTTTCTATGAACACATCAGAAGATATATTGATATCACCAGTTTTTTTCCGTCATGTTACTGGTATCATATCAGTCTGCAACAAACCCGTATCGGTCAGGCTTTTGTAAAACTTAATGTTGACAGTAAGATGTAATGGAACACAATATACACATAGTACTGCAAACAAGTACTTCAAACATCAAAATAAACGCTGACTTTGAGCGACCCAGCTGAGTTTTATGAAATGTACATCATTAAAAGGAACATCTCTCTTATTTACAGTTATATAGTTGTGGTCTGACGTTTACATCTAGTCATTGTAGGCATGAACATTGTGGTAATGCTGGTCTTCAATGAAGTTTTTGAACTTCAAACTTGTACAAAATACAAACTTGTATTTTATTTTATGATGTTTGCTGTACAAACATTCAACCCATACACAAGAACAGGGGCCTGTACTACGAAGAGGGGTTAACTTACTCAGATGTAACCCAGGGTCAACCTCCTAAACCGGGGTTGACAAAACCTGGTTCCCTCAAGTGGTGTTAATCGGTACTACGACGCTGAATAAGATGTTTTGTTGAACCTGTTAACCTAATCACATAAAAGGGGCGGGTTGTAGCACATGTCACCATTTTTTCAATGATGACGCGGTCACCTTACTTTACCGAAGAAGAATACACGATTATTATGTGGAGCTACGAGGAATTTAAATTAAGCAGGAAATCGAACACATCGTCTGCCAATAAAGCAAGACAGGCTTGTTGGCAACGTATTGCTGATCGGGTAAATGCGTACGTACAATTCAATTGTTCCCCAGATCTGTTACAGATGATTAACCTGTGGAATGTCTGATATGTGTAGAAAAATGACCTTCTTCCATTAATTACGCCCAGATGCAACACGATTCAGAAGTGGGCATAGGCCTACTAATAAGACAAGAGCTCTCTTTTTTTGTACATTTAACTGCTGTATTTTTTACAGTGGTAACCACAGCTGCCAGCGTTTTCCTGTAAAAACAACAGTCTTTTTTTACAGTGTACGATGGGTGATGTTACAGACTTCTGGCCCAATCAGCTGACAAAGATAATGAATTCCCTCGGCTGAGAATCTATATCTTTCATAGAGAATATCGTCCGGGTATGTCAGCGGATTCTGGCGGTCTTTAAAAACCCTCGCCCTGCAAAGAGAGCCCCTCACAATTTGTGCCCCAATATCAGACGGATCATCCAGGTAGGCCGGCATTGTCTTCAGAGTGATTGAAGGTGGATGGACGGTACTTATAAGGGGTGTGGTTAAGCGAAAACCTCTCGCTAATCCTGGAACATAACCTGCTCGGAGCAGGTTTGCCACACGGCGTAAGTTGCCGTGGCAGCATACCTCGATCAAAACCTATCCACCTTTCGTAGTACGGGTTAACCGGGAAGTTACTCCACACGTCATCAACTTACTCCCGAAGTTACC
This sequence comes from Thalassophryne amazonica, assembly GCF_902500255.1. Classification (NCBI taxonomy): domain Eukaryota; kingdom Metazoa; phylum Chordata; class Actinopteri; order Batrachoidiformes; family Batrachoididae; genus Thalassophryne; species Thalassophryne amazonica. The sequence continues at coordinate 88,796,681 of NC_047118.1, forward strand.
CTGATAAGCCAGTAACCCCGCTTCGTAGTACAGGCCCCAGGTCTTCTTTATTGTATTTTATGTCTGTTGTTTGCAGTGTGAGTGTTAATATTGTATGTCTGTTGTTTGCAGTATTAGTGTTAATATTGTGTCTGTTGTTTGCAGTGTGAGTGTTAATATTGTATGTCTGTTGTTTGCAGTGTGACTGTTGTTTATATTGAATTGTGTGTCTGTTGTTTGCAGTGTGTTAATATTGTATGTCTGTTGTTTGCAGTGTGAGTGTTAATATTGTATGTCTGTTGTTTGCAGTGTGAGTGTTAATATTGTATGTCTGTTGTTTGCAGTGTGAGTGTTAATATTGTATGTCTGTTGTTTGCAGTGTGACTGTTGTTTATATTGAATTGTGTGTCTGTTGTTTGCAGTGTGTTAATATTGTATGTCTGTTGTTTGCAGTGTGAGTGTTAATATTGTATGTCTGTTGTTTGCAGTGTGAGTGTTAATATTGTATGTCTGTTGTTTGCAGTGTGACTGTTGTTTATATTGAATTGTGTCTGTTGTTTGCAGTATTAGTGTTAATATTGTGTCTGTTGTTTGCAGTGTGAGTGTTAATATTGTATGTCTGTTGTTTGCAGTGTGAGTGTTAACATTGTATGTCTGTTGTTTGCAGTGTGAGTGTTAATATTGTATGTCTGTTGTTTGCAGTGTGACTGTTGTTTATATTGAATTGTGTGTCTGTTGTTTGCAGTGTGTTAATATTGTCTGTTGTTTGCAGTGTGTTAATATTGTATGTCTGTTGTTTGCAGTGTGAGTGTTAATATTGTGTCTGTTGTTTGCAGTGTGTTAATATTGTATGTCTGTTGTTTGCAGTGTGACTGTTGTTTATATTGAATTGTGTCTGTTGTTTGCAGTATGGGTGTTGTTTATATTGAATTGCGTGTCTGTTGTTTGCAGTGTGTGTTACTATTGTATGTCTGTTGTTTGCAGTGTGTGTTACTATTGTATGTCTGTTGTTTGCAGTGTGAGTGTTAATATTGTATGTCTGTTGTTTGCAGTATTAGTGTTAATATTGTATGTCTGTTGTTTGCAGTATTAGTGTTAACATTGTATGTCTGTTGTTTGCAGTGTGAGTGTTAATATTGTATGTCTGTTGTTTGCAGTGTGACTGTTGTTTATATTGAATTGTATGTCTGTTGTTTGCAGTGTGAGTGTTAATATTGTATGTCTGTTGTTTGCAGTGTGAGTGTTAATATTGTATGTCTGTTGTTTGCAGTGTGACTTGTTTATATTGAATTGTGTCTGTTGTTTGCAGTATGGGTGTTGTTTATATTGAATTGCGTGTCTGTTGTTTGCAGTGTGTGTTACTATTGTATGTCTGTTGTTTGCAGTGTGAGTGTTGTTTATATTGAATTGTATGTCTGTTGTTTGCAGTGTGAGTGTTGTTTATATTGAATTGTGTGTCTGTTGTTTGCAGTGTGTTAATATTGTATGTCTGTTGTTTGCAGTGTGAGTGTTAATATTGTATGTCTGTTGTTTGCAGTGTGACTTGTTTATATTGAATTGTGTCTGTTGTTTGCAGTATGGGTGTTGTTTATATTGAATTGCGTGTCTGTTGTTTGCAGTGTGTGTTACTATTGTATGTCTGTTGTTTGCAGTGTGAGTGTTGTTTATATTGAATTGCGTGTCTGTTGTTTGCAGTGTGAGTGTTGTTTATATTGAATTGTATGTCTGTTGTTTGCAGTGTGAGTGTTGTTTATATTGAATTGCGTGTCTGTTGTTTGCAGTATGAGTGTTGTTTATATTACATTGTGTGTCTGTTGTTTGCAGTGTGAGTGTTGTTTATATTACATTGTGTGTCTGTTGTTTGCAGTGTGTTAATATTGTCTGTTGTTTGCAGTGTGAGTGTTAATATTGTATGTCTGTTTGCAGTGTGAGTGTTAATATTGTATGTCTGTTGTTTGCGGTGTGACTGTTGTTTATATTGAATTGTGTCTGTTGTTTGCAGTATGAGTGTTGTTTATATTGAATTGTGTCTGTTGTTTGCAGTACGAGTGTTGTTTATATTGAATTGCGTGTCTGTTGTTTGCAGTGTGAGTGTTGTTTATATTGAATTGTGTGTCTGTTGTTTGCAGTGTGTTAATATTGTCTGTTGTTTGCAGTGTGAGTGTTAATATTGTATGTCTGTTGTTTGCAGTGTGACTGTTGTTTATATTGAATTGCGTGTCTGTTGTTTGCAGTGTGAGTGTTAATATTGTATGTCTGTTTGCAGTGTGAGTGTTAATATTGTATGTCTGTTGTTTGCAGTGTGACTGTTGTTTATATTGAATTGTGTCTGTTGTTTGCAGTATGGGTGTTGTTTATATTGAATTGCGTGTCTGTTGTTTGCAGTGTGTGTTACTATTGTATGTCTGTTGTTTGCAGTGTGAGTGTTAATATTGTATGTCGTTTGCAGTGTGACTGTTGTTTATATTGAATTGTGTGTCTGTTGTTTGCAGTATGAGTGTTAATATTGTATGTCTGTTGTTTGCAGTGTGAGTGTTAATATTGTGTGTCTGTTGTTTGCAGTATTAGTGTTAATATTGTATGTCGTTTGCAGTATGAGTGTTAATATTGTATGTCTGTTGTTTGCAGTGTGAGTGTTAATATTGTATGTCTGTTGTTTGCAGTATGAGTGTTAATATTGTATGTCTGTTGTTTGCAGTGTGAGTGTTAATATTGTATGTCTGTTGTTTGCAGTGTGAGTGTTAACATTGTATGTCTGTTGTTTGCAGTGTGAGTGTTAACATTGTATGTTGTTTGCAGTGTGACTGTTGTTTATATTGAATTGTGTCTGTTGTTTGCAGTATGGGTGTTGTTTATATTGAATTGCGTGTCTGTTTGCAGTGTGTGTTACTATTGTATGTCTGTTGTTTGCAGTGTGAGTGTTAATATTGTATGTCTGTTGTTTGCAGTGTGAGTGTTGTTTATATTGAATTGTGTGTCTGTTGTTTGCAGTATGAGTGTTGTTTATATTGGATTGTGTGTCTGTTGTTTGCAGTATGAGTGTTGTTTATATTACATTGTGTGTCTGTTGTTTGCAGTGTGAGTGTTGTTTATATTACATTGTGTGTCTGTTGTTTGCAGTGTGTTAATATTGTCTGTTGTTTGCAGTGTGTGTTAATATTGTATGTCTGTTGTTTGCAGTGTGACTGTTGTTTATATTGAATTGTGTCTGTTTGCAGTATGAGTGTTGTTTATATTGAATTGTGTCTGTTGTTTGCAGTATGAGTGTTGTTTATATTGAATTGTGTCTGTTGTTTGCAGTGTGAGTGTTGTTTATATTACATTGTGTGTCTGTTGTTTGCAGTGTGTTAATATTGTCTGTTGTTTGCAGTGTGAGTGTTAATATTGTATGTCTGTTGTTTGCAGTGTGACTGTTGTTTATATTGAATTGCGTGTCTGTTGTTTGCAGTATGAGTGTTGTTTATATTGAATTGCGTGTCTGTTGTTTGCAGTATGAGTGTTTATATTGAATTGCGTGTCTGTTGTTTGCAGTGTGAGTGTTAATATTGTATGTCTGTTGTTTGCAGTATGAGTGTTGTTTATATTGAATTGTGTGTCTGTTGTTTGCAGTGTGAGTGTTAATATTGTCTGTCTGTTGTTTGCAGTGTGAGTGTTAATATTGTATGTCTGTTGTTTGCAGTGTGAGTGTTGTTTATATTGAATTGTGTGTCTGTTGTTTGCAGTGTGAGTGTTAATATTGTATGTCTGTTGTTTGCAGTGTGAGTGTTGTTTATATTACATTGTATGTCTGTTGTTTGCTGTGAATGTTGTTTATATTACATTGTGTGTCTGTTGTGTGCAGTGTGAATGTTGTTTATACTGTTGTGTGTCTGTGTGTGCAGTGTGAATGTTGTTTATATTGTGTTGTGTGTCTGTGTGTGTGCAGTGTGAATGTTGTTTATATTGTGTTGTGTGTCTGTGTGTGTGCAGTGTGAATGTTGTTTATACTGTTGTGTGTCTGTGTGTGTGCAGTGTGAATGTTGTTTATATTACATTGTGTGTCTGTTGTGTGCAGTGTGAATGTTGTTTATACTGTTGTGTGTCTGTGTGTGCAGTGTGAATGTTGTTTATATTGTGTTGTGTGTCTGTGTGTGTGCAGTGTGAATGTTGTTTATATTGTGTTGTGTGTCTGTGTGTGTGCAGTGTGAATGTTGTTTATACTGTTGTGTGTCTGTGTGTGTGCAGTGTGAATGTTGTTTATATTGTGTTGTGTGTCTGTGTGTGTGCAGTGTGAATGTTGTTTATATTGTGTTGTGTGTCTGTGTGTGTGCAGTGTGAATGTTGTTTATATTGTGTTGTGTGTCTATCTGTGTGCAGTGTGACTGTTGTTTATATTGTGTTGTGTGAGTATGGTTTATGTTGTGTTGTGTCTGTTGTGTGTGCAGTGTGAGTGTTGTTTATATTGTGTTGTGTGAGTATGGTTTATGTTGTGTTGTGTCTGTTGTGTGTGCAGTGTGACTGTTGTTTATATTGTGTTGTGTGAGTATGGTTTATGTTGTGTTGTGTCTGTTGTGTGTGCAGTGTGAGTGTTGTTTATATTGTGTGGCATTAATTTTGTTGGTTTGGGACCAAGATTTTGCTGGTTTAGTAGTGTGCTTGGGGTCATTGTCTTGTTGAAACACCCATTTCAAGGGCATGTCCTCTTCAGCATAAGGCAACATGACCTCTTCAAGTATTTTGACATATCCAAACTGATCCATGATACCTGGTATGTGATATATAGGCCCAACACCATAGTAGGAGAAACATGCCCAAAACATGCTTGAATGAACTGTGGCTTGAATTCAGAGTTTGGGGGTCGTCTCACAAACTGTCTGTGGCTGTTGGACCCAAAAAGAACAATTTTACTCTCATCAGTCCACAAAATATTCCTCCATTTCTCTTTAGGCCAGTTGATGTGTTCTTTGGCAAATTGTAACCTCTTCTGCACATGTCTTTTATTTAACAGAGGGACTTTGTGGGGGATTCTTGCAAACAAATTAGCTTCACACAGGCGTCTTCTAACTGTCACAGCACTTACAGGTAACTCCAGACTGTCTTTGATCATCCTGGAGCTGATCAATGGGTGAGCCTTTGCCATTCTGGTTATTCTTCTATCCATTTTGATGGTTGTTCTCCATTTTCTTCCATGCATCTCTGGTTTTTTGTCCATTTTAAAGCATTGGAGATCATTGTAGATGAACAGCCTATAATTTTTTGCACCTGTGTATAAGTTTTCCCCTCTCCAATCAACTTTTTAATCAAACTACGCTGTTCTTCTGAACAATGTCTTGAACGTCCCATTTTCCTCAGGCTTTCAAAGAGAAAAGCATGTTCAACAGGTGCTGGCTTCATCCTTAAATAGGGGACACCTGATTCACACCTGTTTGTTCCACAAAACTGACGAACTCACTGACTGAATGTCACACTACTATTATTGTGAACACCCCCTTTTCTACTTTTTTTTACTAATAGCCCAATTTCATAGCCTTAAGAGTGTGCATATCATGAATGCTTGGTCTTGTTGGATTTGTGAGAATCTACTGAATCTACTGGAACCTTGTTTCCCATGTAACAATAAGAAATATACTCAAAACCTGGATTAATCTTTTTAGTCACATAGCACTACTATTATTCTGAACACTACTGTACTGTAGATCTAGTGAAACTGTACATGCATATAACTCCCAGTTTAGAAACTGGTCTTACTCCATTTGAAATCCTGTATGAAAGGCCCTACAGGTTACCAGACTTACATGCAATAACGGGCCTGATAGTGAAGATAAGGGATTAGTTGATTATATGAGATGAGTGTTGACCCACAAAGACGTAATACACGCTAACAAGATGCCAGACTCTCCTGTTTCTGCGCAGGAAGCTGAGAACTCTATCCAGATTGGCGATTGGGTGCTGATAAAGACCATTAAGAAGAAGAACTGGTCATCTCCAAACTGGGAAGGTCCGTTCCAAGTGCTGCTGACCACCCCCACTGCAGTCAAAATCGCAGAAAGGTCATCTTGGGTGCACTGCAAAAGACAAGGATATCTGAAAGATACTGAACCAAACAAAGGAGACAACGCGTGAAGGTGTTGGCTGATGACCTGTATAGGTCCAGTAATGGGTGGAAGCACGTCTGTCCCTCCGTAGAATCAAAATGACAGCCCAAGAGAACATGACCAGAGTGTGATCAAGGATGAGATGAAGATAAAGCCGAACCAGACAAGAAATCAAAGCCAATCCAGGGTCCTGACGCAGACTAGTTGCTCGAGGAGAGAAGCAGACGAGAAACCAGTTAAAAACTGAGGAGAATCCTATACAAGCCAGGATGAGAAGTAGACGGACTACAAGCTTGAAATAGAGCAAAGAAGTAGACGTGACCAGACCAGGAAGAGAAGCAGATATTCTGTTCCGAAGGAACAGGGCGCCTGAAGTAAAACACTTTTAGTCCCATGCAACATATACCATACTGATATAAGCCTCATTCACCCAAAAAGCCCAGAACTGCTGAAGTGAGATTCTGAACTGTCACCAAAGAAAGAAGACATCTACCCCCCCCCAAGCATAGAACTGTTGGATGGAAGAGAGAGAGAGAGAGAGAGAGAGAGAGAGAGAAAAAAAAGAAATATCAAAAGACTGTTCCAGCTATGGAAAGATTTGCCGCCAGAGCGGGGTGTAAAGTTCACACTTTGCTGATAATACTGATGACTATTGCTATAATTGTGGCATCTACTTCTTGGTGGTATGAGAAAATGTCTAAACAAAGTGACAACTTAGACCAGAAGCGAGTAGGCCCACGATCAAGTTTTGAGTGGATGTTTGATACTCCACGTAATCCATATCAGATGAACATGTGGTACAGATATGTTACGTTTTTAGCTAATGAGGTGAATTTGACCAATTTTGTGTGCTCTTTGATGCCTCTTTCTGCAGCCCACCCACGCATAAAACCACTGCCATTTCTCAATGTTAGTCATCTATTTCCGCATGTTAATGTCGGCTATAAATTCCGCTATGCTTAATCAATCAGTTCAACAACATACAGGCTCCTACATAACCACCAAGGCACCAAAAAATATATCATTTAAACTTTTTTCTACCTGCAGAAGGATCACTTGATGCACCCGTGCACACTAATCTTTTCCTTGATCCCAGAGCTCGACTCACCTGTTATGCAAATAACCAGCTTTTGTTGTCTGGTCCAATTACCAATTTGGGAAAGACAGCGAAGCTGATGTGTGGGATCATTTTGGGGCCATGTACTTGTCTATCGGATGGGAGCTTCAACTGATACCCAGGCTCCCTACGGAGGTAAATGCACAGATTACTTCCAAGCACGGGACCCGGTGAGAACCTTCACTCAGGTGAGCATGTATTGGCTATGTGGCCACAATGCCTTCATAGCCCTCCCAGCGGGATGGACAGGCAGATGTGCCCCGATAACCACCTCTCGGCATTCCTACATCGTAGCCGCTCACCTCTCGACCAGTCATTGCTCTAAGCATGACTTGACGCCCCACAATTCCATATGAGGAACGGATGTGCCTCTGGACGCAAAGCTGTGGTCTACGGACCAGAAAGTCCTGCTGTCACTCTTCCCCTGGTTAGGAGTGGGCAAGGTGATGCTACGGGTGGAAACTCTAAATTATCAATTTAGCTACTTTGTGAACTCCACTGTTGAGGCTCTTAGAGGCATAAGGGCAGAGTTGACAGCTCTGACGATGATGGAAATGCAGAATTGAATGGTTCTGGATCAATTAACTGCAGCCTCAGGTGGAGTGTGCGCCATGGTGGGGGAAAGCTGTTGTACATTCATCCCAGACAACGATGATGATGGAGGCTCAATAGGTCTGGCCATCCAAAATTTAACACTTTTGAGAGATATCATGACTAAGGATTTTATTATGGATAATAGCTGCTCCTCATGGCTCTTTTCTGGGCCATTGTATCAAATCCTATTAAAAACTGCTTACCCCAGTTATTGTAAAAGTGGGCCTGCTGAGTGTTATGGCATGCTGCATAGTTCCATTCATATGATCATTAATTCAGCAAATGATTTCGGGCACAGTAAACAGCATGTTGCTAGGTTGTTACTGCATAGCTCTGTTATAGTCAGATGTTGAACGTTGTCATACCACCAAGGGAGGCAAATATGATTGTTGTGATATCTGGAGAAAAGCATTGACTCCTCTGAGTGTAAGATTTAATGCATCTATGGATATGACCAAACTGCTGAAAATCTGTGAACTGGAAGAGGCAGATTTGTGATAATGAGAATATAGACATTAAAATTGATCAACAGGAGGGAAATGTTAAAGAAATTGTACATATATGTTATCATTTATAATGTCTTTCTTATACATTGTGTGTGGGTTTTCATTTTCTAAGTGAACCACTGATCATTTACTGTGTGAAATGGCTTTTTGTTGCTTTTGAGGAGAATGTGAACCTTATCAGCTAAGCTAACTTCTACTGCATAGAGAAATGAGCAGAAGTAAGTTTAATTAGCTAACCGTCCTTGAAGGGGAACAATACGACCCTGTGAAACCAGTTGCAGCCTGTTCTGTTTTGCTTGTCAAAAAACCCCCATAATGTCTTATCTGTAAGGAGGCAGACTATAAAATAATTTATGTTTGCTTTTCACCCTCTTATGTGTTTGAGAAAATAAAAAGGCTGGGGAGGGAGACAGGCTTCAGAGAGAAGGTACAGAGCGTTCGAGCAACTGTCTCTGTCCTCGCATGCGAGAACGAATCACAGTGTCTCTGGTGGTTATTATCAAATCAAATCAATTTTATTTATATAGTGCCAAATCGAGGGTGGTCCATAAAAATGGTCAAAAAAATTTTTTCAAAAAACTTCAAGTCTCACCCTCTAAATTTGTTGTACCTAACATAAAAACACATCATGTACAATTTCATAAAACTCTAATAATTTTTACTGGTAGCACACAGCCCTTAAAGATTTTGCTCGCAATAACTTTGTCATGTAGTATGGTCATTTCCAGATATTTCTAAATTATTTCTGTCAGTTTAATATTGATATGTCAGGACAGAAATTATGGCAATACATTGGAAAATCAAATCTTTTCATATCCCATAAAATAGTTAACACTAAAACATGAATTGTGAGATGCAGTTCTTCTCGTACATGTATCATGCTCCTACAATACCTACATACTGGGGTAGCGAAGATTTTGTAACAAACATTGCATTTTCATTTTATTGATGAAATACTGTTTCATTATTGATAAATTTAAATAAGTCTATGTTTTATATATTTCCACATATATTTTGATCTAGCTCCAAACAATAATATTCTTTATGCCTTTCAGTACTTAATATTCAAAAATGTATGAATCAGCACAAGAACCAATTATACAGCTGTGTAACATAAGAGAACATCCTTTACATGATAATGATATTTAAGTTGCTTGCATCATGACCAAGACTTGCTGCCGTTTCAGTCAGAATATAGGTGGCACTTCTGTCTGTTGTTTTGGTCCTATCCAATGCTGCTGCAAGTCCTGGTGTTACAACAGCTTTAATTTTACTGGCTTTTTGTGACACTGGCATAACAAATTCTTCATCTGGACTTTCTGTGTTCTCTTCACTCTGGCTGGAGACAGTGTCAGGTAGTGAGACATTAGATGGTCCAGGCTCCTCCAGTTTCTCTTTGTATTTTGCTTCTGCAGCTTTCCTTTTTTCTGCTCTTTGTTCTTTGGCAGTTTGTATTTTATCTATGCCTGTCATGCATCCTCTACCTTTCTCTCGCTGAGCAAGTAGGAACTGTCTGTCATCTTCAAACTTTATCATTGTTAGGACATCCTGATGTGCCATGTCAAACAAGTCCTCCAAAGATTCACAAAACACTGTTTCATCTTTCTTCTGCTTGTCTGTATTGCGATTCTTGGTCTTTTTCAATGTTTTCCATTTTCCGAACACCTTTTCTAACTTTGTGATCAGATGCTGCTTTGCCCTCAGTGGGATTCTAGCTCTCTCCCAAAAAGGAATTGCCATGTCTATAGAGGTCACAGCAGCATCATGGACAGTTTTCTTCAAATCAGTGTGTTTGAAGAAAATACCTTGAGTATTTGCCCATTTGAGGGCAATTTGTTTCCCTTTATTTCAGTCGGTGGAACCAATAAGGTATACAAATGTTCTACTTCTAGTAGCTGACATGTTTTACTGAAGTTTCCAGTTAATGGTTAAGCATGTTAAGTCAGCAAGTGTCTCTTTTTACATTTATCTCATGTTAGATTCACCATCACCAAAGATCTGAAAGAAAAGAAGCTGTGAATTGAAGCAAAATTTTCAGCTTGTAGCCTAAAATAACATTTTTGAAAGTATGTTGTTTGTGAGAAATATTTAAACCCAGGTATAGTTTTAAATTGAATATAAAATTATACTTTAGTTACACTCAGGTGGTTAACTTCTATCCTCTTTATAAGTGATGTGATTAGATACTGGATAATGGATAACCTATTGCATGGGCACTCAGGCAGCGATAACTGATATATTTACAACCTTCAGCTATGATGTGCTACCTCTATTATTAATGTATGACAAAAATATTTGTCAGGCTTTCTTTTTTCCCAAAGCATCATAAAATGAAGGGGTGAGAGTAATGAATTTCCAACTTTTATTTTTTTGAACCACCCTAGCCAAATCACAACAAACAGTTGCCCCAAGGCGCTTTATATTGTAAGGCAAAAGCCATACAATAATTACAGAAAAACCCCAACGGTCAAAACGACCCCCTATCAGCAAGCACTTGGTGACAGTGGGAAGGAAGAAACCTCCAGCAGAACCAGGCTCAGGGAGGGGCAGTCTTCTGCTGGGACTGGTTGGGGCTGAGGGAGAGAATCAGGAAAAAGACATGCTGTGGAGGGGAGCAGAGATCAATCACTAATGATTAAATGCAGAGTGGTGCATACAGAGCAAAAAGAGAAAGAAACACTCAGTGCATCATGGGAACCCCCCAGCAGTCTAAGTCTATAGCAGCATAACTAAGGGATGGTTCAGGGTCACCTGATCCAGCCCTAACTATAAGCTTTTTCAAAAAGGAAAGTTTTAAGCCTAATCTTAAAAGTAGAGAGGGTGTCTGTCTCCCTGATCTGAATTGGGAGCTGGTTCCACAGGAGAGGAGCCTGAAAGCTGAAGGCTCTGCCTCCCATTCTACTCTTACAAACCCTAGGAACTACAAGTAAGCCTGCAGTCTGAGAGCGAAGCGCTCTATTGGGGTGATATGGTACTACGAGGTCCCTAAGATAAGATGTGACTTATGTTTGGGTTGTCTCCTTTTAACAGGTTTAACCCTAACAGTCTGTGTGTGTGCAGTGTGAGTGTTGTTTGTATTGTGTGTGTGTCTGTTGTGTGTGCAGTGTGAGTGTTGTTTATATTGCATTGTGTATCTATTCTGTGCAGTGTGTGTTGTTTATATTGTGTTGTGTGTCTGTTGTGTGCAGTGTGACTGATGTTTATATTGTGTATCTATTCTGTGCAGTGTGTTGTGTGCAGTGTGACTGATGTTTATATTGCATTGTGTATCTATTCTGTGCAGTGTGAGTGTTTATATTGTGTCTGTTGTGTGCAGTGTGAGTGTTGTTTATATTGTGTTGTGTGTCTGTGTGTGCAGTGTGAGTGTTGTTTATATTGTGTTGTGTGTCTGTGTGTGCAGTGTGTGTTGTTTATGTTGCGTTGTGTGTCTGTTGTGTGTGCAGTGTGAGTGTTGTTTGTGTTGCATTGTGTGTCTGTTGTGTGCAGTGTTAGTGTCATTTATATTGTGTGGCTGTCGTGTGCAGTGTGAGTGTTGTTTACATTGTGCTGTGTGTCTGTTGTGTGCACTGAATGTTGTTTATATTGTGTTGTGTGTCTGTTGTGTGCAGTGTTAATGTTGTTTATATTGTGGTGTGTTTGTTGTGTTCAATGTGAATGTTGCTTATATTGTGTTCTGTGTGTGTAGTGTGAGTATTGTTTATATTGTGTTGTGTGTCTGTGTGCAGTGTTAATGTTGTTTATATTGTGGTGTGTTTGTTGTGTTCAGTGTGAATGCTGCTTATATTGTGTTCTGTGTGTGTGTGCGCAGTGTGAGTGTTGTTTATATTGTTGTGTGTGTAGTGTGAGTGTTGTTTATATTGTTGTGTGTCTGTGTGTGCAGTGTGTGTTGTTTATTTTGCGTTGTGTCTGTTGTGTGTGCAGTGTTAGTGTTGTTTATGTTGCCTTGTGCATCTGTTGTGTGTGCAGTATGAGGGTTCTTCATAGTGTGTTGTGTGTCTGTTTTGTGCAGTGTGTTGTTTATATTGTGTTTTGTGTCTGTTGTGAGCAGTGTGAGTGTTGTTTATATTGTGTTTTGTGTCTGTTGTGAGCAGTGTGAGTGTTGTTTATATTGTGTTGTGTGTCTGTTCTGTGCAGTGTGTTGTTTATATTGTGTTTTGTGTCGTGAGCAGTGTGAGTGTTGTTTATATTGTGTGTACAGTTAGTGTTGTTTATACTGTGCTGTGTGTCTGTGTGTGCAGTGTTAGTGTTGTTTATATAGTGTCTGTGTGTGCAGTGTTCGTGTTGTTTATATTGTGTTGTGTGTGTGTGTGTGAGTGTTGTTTATATTGTGTTGTGTGTCTTTTGTGTACAGTGTGAGTGTTGTTTATATTGTTGTGTGTCTGTCTGTGCAGACACACAACAATGTATCGGACGTTGCAGATAACCGATAAATTCCAGTATTGTCTCCTGTACACTTGCAACTACTAACAAGCTGATTTTGAGTTTTAACACCACGATCGCGAAGCGACAACAGACCCAAACAATGAGTCAGCACTTCTGTCTTTGAGCATCCTGCCCCCTGCTGGAAGCTTCAGTTTACTACATGGCTTCCAGCACAGAAGCAATTGAGAGGAGCCACAAAGCTCAACTCTCTACTCAATCACAATGCTGCCGTCAGGCCCAGGTCTTGGAAAATAAAGCAGTGCTGAGTTATGGTTTGGTGTATAAATAAAATGAATACTGATAGAATAACTCCATTAATGTCAATTCTGTCATTTGTGCAAAGTTAAGATATAACATATATCTTTTAATGTTGAATAATGCACTAATTCTGAAGTTTTGTAACAAACACAAACAGATTGCAAAGGATTCTGGGTAAAATGTGCCTCCGCTCACACTGATTGGTTGATTCATTCTATGTAAACCAACACGTTAATGTGAGGTGTGTCGTCTGTTGGTGTTTACAGATAAATGTGCTTTTGTAAAATATGCCATTTTTTATTTGTAAAAAAAAAAAAAAAAAAAAGGCTTTTTAAAAAAAAAAGCCAAGTTGTAATTAGATAACCGTCTGATATAACGGTGTCTAAATAAATAGAACACTGCCATGATCTACTGGTGCCAGTGTGAGTTTCGGCCCTTTTTCAGCTGATTTTTCATTTGTGCGAGAATTTTTTGTATTGCACAGAGTTTCAGGTTAATCGCGCGTCCTGCATCGTGTAGTATACATGGAGTAACGAGCTGCGTTTAACATCTCACGACCACCTCCTGATCGCCAATCGTATGGTCAGATGAAAATCAAACCTGTTTGATATTCTGGTCGGCCGTCGTGAGGGTATCCCGCTGCTGAAGCGCTACAAGCATCCAACCGCACTGTGCCTGTGCAAACACCACAGACCTGTCTTTCAGTTTTTTTGTTTTGTTTTGTTTTTTTACTTTGATGTCTCCCATCGAGAGTTTTTGTAAGTTAATTTTGAAAAAAAAGCTTCTGTTTACATTTTGCTTCTGGAAACATGAGTCCAATGTGTGGTTTTTGAATGTACAATGTGTGAGAACATAAGTCGTGCGCTTTGAACTTTTACACCATGCGGTTCTGTGGTACAGTTTGAGCTGGAACCGAATACAGTTATTGAAAATATCAGCCCAGCTTCAGTTTGAATACTGCTATGAACACTACTGGCCAGTAGATGGCAGTAGAGACCTTGAAAACTTGCCAAAACAAAATTCCAGATCATCTGTGTTGCTACTTGCTATGTTTAAGATGCGTGGAATTTAATAAAAGCAAACACAAAACGCCATATATGCTAGTTTGTGATGATGGCTGCTAGTTTGTGATGATGGCTGCTAGTTTGTGATAATAGCTGCTAGTTTGTGATGATGGCTGTTAGTTTGTGATGATAGCTGTTAGTTTGTGATGATGGCTGCTAGTTTGTGATAATAGCTGCTAGTTTGTGATGATGGCTGTTAGTTTGTGATGATAGCTGCTAGTTTGTAATGATGGCTGCTAGTTTGTAATGATGGCTGCTAGTTTGTGATAATAGCTGCTAGTTTGTGATGATAGCTGTTAGTTTGTGATGATAGCTGTTAGTTTGTGATAATAGCTGTTAGTTTGTGATGATGGCTGCTAGTTTGTGATAATAGCTGCTAGTTTGTGATGATGGCTGTTAGTTTGTGATGATAGCTGCTAGTTTGTAATGATGGCTGCTAGTTTGTAATGATGGCTGCTAGTTTGTGATAATAGCTGCTAGTTTGTGATGATAGCTGTTAGTTTGTGATGATGGCTGCTAGTTTGTAATGATGGCTGCTAGTTTGTGATAATAGCTGCTAGTTTGTGATAATAGCTGTTAGTTTGTGATGATAGCTGCTAGTTTGTAATGATGGCTGCTAGTTTGTGATAATAGCTGCTATTTTGTGATGATAGCTGTTAGTTTGTGATAATAGCTGCTAGTTTGTGATGATGGCTGCTAGTTTGTGATAATAGCTGCTAGTTTGTGATGATGGCTGTTAGTTTGTGATGATAGCTGCTAGTTTGTGATGATGGCTGTTAGTTTGTGATGATAGCTGCTAGTTTGTGATAATAGCTGCTAGTTTGTGATGATGGCTGCTAGTTTGTGATAATAGCTGCTAGTTTGTGATGATAGCTGCTAGTTTGTGATAATAGCTGCTAGTTTGTGATAATAGCTGCTAGTTTGTGATGATAGCTGCTAGTTTGTGATAATAGCTGCTAGTTTGTGATGATGGCTGCTAGTTTGTGATAATAGCTGCTAGTTTGTGATGATGGCTGTTAGTTTGTGATGATAGCTGCTAGTTTGTAATGATGGTTGCTAGTTTGTGATAATAGCTACTAGTTTGTGATGATGGTTGCTATTTTGTGATGAGAGCTGCCAGTTTGTGATGATGGCTGCTAGTTTGTGATGATAGCTGCTAGTTTGTAATGATGGTTGCTAGTTTATGATGACAGCTGCTAGTTTGTGATGATGGCTGCTAGTTTGTGATGATAGCTGCTAGTTTGTAATGATGGTTGCTAGTTTATGATGACAGCTGCTAGTTTGTGATAATAGCTGCTAGTTTGTGATGATAGCTGCTAGTTTGTGATGATAGCTGCTAGTTTGTAATGATGGTTGCTAGTTTGTGATGATAGCTGCTAGTTTGTAATGATGGTTGCTAGTTTGTGATGACAGCTGCTAGTTTGTGATGATGGCTGCTAGTTTGTAATGACGGTTGCTAGTTTGTGATAATAGCTGCTAGTTTGTGATGATGGTTGCTATTTTGTGATAATAGCTGCTAGTTTGTAATGATGGCTGCTAGTTTGTGATAATAGCTGCTAGTTTGTGATGACAGCTGCTAGTTTGTGATGATGGCTGCTAGTTTGTAATGACGGTTGCTAGTTTGTGATAATAGCTGCTAGTTTGTGATGACAGCTGCTAGTTTGTGATGATGGCTGCTAGTTTGTGATAATAGCTGCTAGTTTGTGATGACAGCTGCTAGTTTGTGATGATGGCTGCTAGTTTGTAATGACGGTTGCTAGTTTGTGATAATAGCTGCTAGTTTGTGATGATAGCTGCTAGTTTGTGATAATAGCTGCTAGTTTGTAATGATGGTTGCTAGTTTGTGATAACAGCTGCTAGTTTGTGTTGATACCTGTTTTTTGTGATAATAGCTGCTAGTTTGTGATGATAGCTGTTAGTTTGTGATGATGGCTGCTAGTTTGTGATAATAGCTGCTAGTTTGTGATGATGGCTGCTAGTTTGTGATAATGGTTGCTAGTTTGTGATGATAGCTGTTAGTTTGTGATGATGGTTGCTAGTTTGTGATAACAGCTGTTAGTTTGTGTTGATACCTGTTTTTTGTGATAATAGCTGCTAGTTTGTGATGATGGCTGCTAGTTTGTGATGATAGCTGCTAGTTTGTGATGATAGCTGCTAGTTTGTGATTATAGCTGTTAGTTTGTGATAATGGTTGCTAGTTTGTGATAACAGCTGCTAGTTTGTGTTGATACCTGTTTTTTGTGATAATAGCTGCTACTTTGTGATAATAGCTGCTAGTTTGTGATGATGGCTGCTAGTTTGTGATAATAGCTGCTAGTTTGTGATAATAGCTGCTAGTTTGTGATAATAGCTGCTAGTTTGTGATGATAGCTGTTAGTTTGTAATGATTGTTGCTAGTTTGTGATGATAGCTGCTAGTTTGTGATGATGGCTGCTAGTTTGTGATAATAGCTGCTAGTTTGTAATGATGGTTGCTAGTTTGTAATGATGGTTGCTAGTTTGTAATGATGGTTGCTAGTTTGTGATGATGGCTGTTAGTTTGTGATGATAGCTGCTAGTTTGTAATGATGGCTGCTAGTTTGTAATGATGGCTGCTAGTTTGTGATAATAGCTGCTAGTTTGTGATGATAGCTGTTAGTTTGTGATGATGGCTGCTAGTTTGTAATGATGGCTGCTAGTTTGTGATAATAGCTGCTAGTTTGTGATAATAGCTGTTAGTTTGTGATGATAGCTGCTAGTTTGTAATGATGGCTGCTAGTTTGTGATAATAGCTGCTATTTTGTGATGATAGCTGTTAGTTTGTGATAATAGCTGCTAGTTTGTGATGATGGCTGCTAGTTTGTGATAATAGCTGCTAGTTTGTGATGATGGCTGTTAGTTTGTGATGATAGCTGCTAGTTTGTGATGATGGCTGTTAGTTTGTGATGATAGCTGCTAGTTTGTGATAATAGCTGCTAGTTTGTGATGATGGCTGCTAGTTTGTGATGATAGCTGCTAGTTTGTGATAATAGCTGCTAGTTTGTGATGATGGCTGCTAGTTTGTGATAATAGCTGCTAGTTTGTGATGATGGCTGTTAGTTTGTGATGATAGCTGCTAGTTTGTAATGATGGTTGCTAGTTTGTGATAATAGCTACTAGTTTGTGATGATGGTTGCTATTTTGTGATGAGAGCTGCCAGTTTGTGATGATGGCTGCTAGTTTGTGATGATAGCTGCTAGTTTGTAATGATGGCTGCTAGTTTGTGATGATAGCTGCTAGTTTGTGATAATAGCTGCTAGTTTGTGATGATGGCTGCTAGTTTGTGATAATAGCTGCTAGTTTGTGATGATGGCTGTTAGTTTGTGATGATAGCTGCTAGTTTGTAATGATGGTTGCTAGTTTGTGATAATAGCTGCTAGTTTGTGATGATGGTTGCTAGTTTGTGATGAGAGCTGCCAGTTTGTGATGATGGCTGCTAGTTTGTGATGATAGCTGCTAGTTTGTAATGATGGTTGCTAGTTTATGATGACAGCTGCTAGTTTGTGATGATGGCTGCTAGTTTGTGATGATAGCTGCTAGTTTGTAATGATGGTTGCTAGGTTATGATGACAGCTGCTAGTTTGTGATAATAGCTGCTAGTTTGTGATGATAGCTGCTAGTTTGTGATGATAGCTGCTAGTTTGTAATGATGGTTGCTAGTTTGTGATGATAGCTGCTAGTTTGTAATGATGGTTGCTAGTTTGTGATGACAGCTGCTAGTTTGTGATGATGGCTGCTAGTTTGTAATGACGGTTGCTAGTTTGTGATAATAGCTGCTAGTTTGTGATGATGGTTGCTAGTTTGTGATAATAGCTGCTAGTTTGTAATGATGGCTGCTAGTTTGTGATAATAGCTGCTAGTTTGTGATGACAGCTGCTAGTTTGTGATGATGGCTGCTAGTTTGTAATGACGGTTGCTAGTTTGTGATAATAGCTGCTAGTTTGTGATGATAGCTGCTAGTTTGTGATGATGGCTGCTAGTTTGTGATAATAGCTGCTAGTTTGTGATGACAGCTGCTAGTTTGTGATGATGGCTGCTAGTTTGTAATGACGGTTGCTAGTTTGTGATAATAGCTGCTAGTTTGTGATGATAGCTGCTAGTTTGTGATAATAGCTGCTAGTTTGTAATGATGGTTGCTAGTTTGTGATAACAGCTGCTAGTTTGTGTTGATACCTGTTTTTTGTGATAATAGCTGCTAGTTTGTGATGATAGCTGTTAGTTTGTGATGATGGCTGCTAGTTTGTGATAATAGCTGCTAGTTTGTGATGATGGCTGCTAGTTTGTGATAATGGTTGCTAGTTTGTGATGATAGCTGTTAGTTTGTGATGATGGTTGCTAGTTTGTGATAACAGCTGCTAGTTTGTGTTGATACCTGTTTTTTGTGATAATAGCTGCTAGTTTGTGATGATGGCTGCTAGTTTGTGATAATAGCTGCTAGTTTGTGATGATAGCTGCTAGTTTGTGATTATAGCTGTTAGTTTGTGATAATGGTTGCTAGTTTGTGATAACAGCTGCTAGTTTGTGTTGATACCTGTTTTTTGTGATAATAGCTGCTACTTTGTGATAATAGCTGCTAGTTTGTGATGATGGCTGCTAGTTTGTGATAATAGCTGCTAGTTTGTGATAATAGCTGCTAGTTTGTGATAATAGCTGCTAGTTTGTGATGATAGCTGTTAGTTTGTAATGATTGTTGCTAGTTTGTGATGATAGCTGCTAGTTTGTGATGATGGCTGCTAGTTTGTGATAATAGCTGCTAGTTTGTGATAATAGCTGCTAGTTTGTGATAATAGCTGCTAGTTTGTAATGATGGTTGCTAGTTTGTAATGATGGTTGCTAGTTTGTAATGATGGTTGCTAGTTTGTAATGATGGCTGCTAGTTTGTGATAATAGGTGCTAGTTTGTGATGATGGCTGCTAGTTTGTAATGATGGTTGCTAGTTTGTGATAATAGCTGCTAGTTTGTAATGATGGTTGCTAGTTTGTGATGATAGCTGCTAGTTTGTGATGATGGCTGCTAGTTTGTAATGATGGTTGCTAGTTTGTGATAATAGCTGCTAGTTTGTGATAATAGCTGCTAGTTTG
Organism: Thalassophryne amazonica; assembly: GCF_902500255.1. Taxonomy (NCBI): domain Eukaryota; kingdom Metazoa; phylum Chordata; class Actinopteri; order Batrachoidiformes; family Batrachoididae; genus Thalassophryne; species Thalassophryne amazonica. The sequence continues at coordinate 88,815,793 of NC_047118.1, forward strand.
TGATGATGGCTGCTAGTTTGTGATAATAGCTGTTAGTTTGTAATGATGGTTGCTAGTTTGTGATAATAGCTGTTAGTTTGTAATGATGGTTGCTAGTTTGTGATAATAGCATATAGTCAGCATATTGTGTTTTTGTTCACTTTTGCTTCATTTTCTTCTGCACATTGTGTTTTTGTTCACCGTTGCTTCATTTTATGGCCCTGTCCCACTGGGGAGAGAATTAATTGCGCATGAATTGAGTATACAAATTACGGACGTTCGTTGTCGTCAGCAACAAAAATGGCCAAAAATGACAAATGTCCCAGTATGACTTACGGATATATTAATAATATATAGCGAATATATGATGAACAATCACGGTTATATAACGCATGTAGTGAGGAAACTGATCCGACACATTGAGATTATCACGGCAGTATTACGGGTGTATTATGACTGTATTGCACACGTGTTGCGCGTGTACGGCATCTGCATTGCGGTCATAAAATAAGCTCACTCGCTCCTTTCGGCATCACTATTCACACCAACAATACAGGCTCTGGAGCATTTGCTGGACTTGGACAAGTTGATCACAGAGTAAATGTTCTTGTTGTCATGCGAGGGTTATCTGTTCATGAGTTTGGGGAGCGAGAGGGGGGAAGCCGCAAAACACACAAAAACATAGCTGGAGTTACGTTAAGTAACTGGGTGCATGTTTACCTTAACAAATGTAAAGAAACTGTTTTAAAAACCTGGTTATGCAGTTAGCTGCTTACCTTAGCCTTCAGTTTGTTCAGTGGTCTTGCACTCTGCTGAATCATCCATCCATCCATTTTCTTCCGCTTTATCCGGAGTCGGGTCGCGGGGGCAGCAGCTCAAGCAAAGCCGCCCAGACCTCCCGATTACAAGTCAATTTGATGATGAGCTTGAGCAACACAATAAAACGGACTGGAGGCAGCCAACTGTGTAACTGATCATTTGAAAAAGATGATTCAGTTTTAGTGAGGCAAACATTCATAACATCACAAACAAATTTAATGTCAAGTTGTCATGTCAAAGACATTATCTGGTAAATGGCACTTTGATTAATGTCCTGTTGTCATAATAAGGACATCACAAACAAATTTAATGTCAAGTTGTCATGACAAAGACATTTTTTGGTAAATGGCACTTTGATTAATGTCCTGTTGTCATAATAAGGACATCACAAACAAATTTAATGTCAAGTTGTCATGACAAAGACATTTTTTGGTAAATGGCACTTTGATTAATGTCATGTTGTCTTAATAAGGACATCACAAACAAATTTAATGTCAAGTTGTCATGACAAAGACATTATCTGGTAAATGGCACTTTGATTAATGTCCTGTTGTCATAATAAGGACATCACAAACAAATTTAATGTCAAGTTGTCATGACAAAGACATTATCTGGTAAATGGCACTTTGATTAATGTCTTGTTGTCATAATAAGGACATCCCAAACAAATTTAATGTCAAGTTGTCATGACAAAGACATTATCTGGTAAATGGCACTTTGATTAATGTCCTGTTGTCATAATAAGGACATCACAAACAAATTTAATGTCAAGTTGTCATGACAAAGACATTATCTGGTAAATGGCACTTTGATTAATGTCTTGTTGTCATAATAAGGACATCACAAACAAATTTAATGTCAAGTTGTCATGACAAAGACATTTTTTGGTAAATGGCACTTTGATTAATGTCATGTTGTCATAATAAGGACATCACAAACAAATTTAATGTCAAGTTGTCATGACAAAGACATTATCTGGTAAATGGCACTTTGATTAATGTCTTGTTGTCATAATAAGGACATCACAAACAAATTTAATGTCAAGTTGTCATGACAAAGACATTATCTGGTAAATGACACTTTGATTAATGTCCTGTTGTCATAATAAGGACATCACAAACAAATTTAATGTCAAGTTGTCATGACAAAGACATTATCTGGTAAATGGCACTTTGATTAATGTCTTGTTGTCATAATAAGGACATCACAAACAAATTTAATGTCAAGTTGTCATGACAAAGACATTTTTTGGTAAATGGCACTTTGATTAATGTCATGTTGTCATAATAAGGACATCACAAACAAATTTAATGTCAAGTTGTCATGACAAAGACATTATCTGGTAAATGGCACTTTGATTAATGTCTTGTTGTCATAATAAGGACATCACAAACAAATTTAATGTCAAGTTGTCATGACAAAGACATTTTTTGGTAAATGGCACTTTGATTAATGTCATGTTGTCATAATAAGGACATCACAAACAAATTTAATGTCAAGTTGTCATGACAAAGACATTATCTGGTAAATGGCACTTTGATTAATGTCTTGTTGTCATAATAAGGACATCCCAAACAAATTTAATGTCAAGTTGTCATGACAAAGACATTATCTGGTAAATGGCACTTTGATTAATGTCTTGTTGTCATAATAAGGACATCCCAAACAAATTTAATGTCAAGTTGTCATGACAAAGACATTATCTGGTAAATGGCACTTTGATTAATGTCTTGTTGTCATAATAAGGACATCACAAACAAATTTAATGTCAAGTTGTCATGACAAAGACATTTTTTGGTAAATGGCACTTTGATTAATGTCATGTTGTCATAATAAGGACATCACAAACAAATTTAATGTCAAGTTGTCATGACAAAGACATTATCTGGTAAATGGCACTTTGATTAATGTCTTGTTGTCATAATAAGGACATCCCAAACAAATTTAATGTCAAGTTGTCATGACAAAGACATTTTTTGGTAAATGGCACTTTGATTAATGTCTTGTTGTCATAATAAGGACATCCCAAACAAATTTAATGTCAAGTTGTCATGACAAAGACATTATCTGGTAAATGGCACTTTGATTAATGTCATGTTGTCATAATAAGGACATCACAAACAAATTTAATGTCAAGTTGTCATGACAAAGACATTATTTGGTAAATGGCACTTTGATTAATGTCCTGTTGTCATAATAAGGACATCACAAACAAATTTAATGTCAAGTTGTCATAATAAGGACATCACAAACAAATTTAATGTCAAGTTGTCATGACAAAGACATTATTTGGTAAATGGCACTTTGATTAATGTCTTGTTGTCATAATAAGGACATCACAAACAAATTTAATGTCAAGTTGTCATGACAAAAGACATTATCTGGTAAATGGCACTTTGATTAATGTCTTGTTGTCATAATAAGGACATCACAAACAAATTTAATGTCAAGTTGTCATGACAAAGACATTATCTGGTAAATGGCACTTTGATTAATGTCTTGTTGTCATAATAAGGACATCACAAACAAATTTAATGTCAAGTTGTCATGTCAAAGACATTATCTGGTAAATGGCACTTTGATTAATGTCTTGTTGTCATAATAAGGACATCACAAACAAATTTAATGTCAAGTTGTCATGACAAAGACATTATCTGGTAAATGGCACTTTGATTAATGTCTTGTTGTCATAATAAGGACATCACAAACAAATTTAATGTCAAGTTGTCATGACAAAGACATTATCTGGTAAATGGCACTTTGATTAATGTCTTGTTGTCTTAATAAGGACATCACAAACAAATTTAATGTCAAGTTGTCATGTCAAAGACATTATCTGGTAAATGGCACTTTGATTAATGTCTTGTTGTCATAATAAGGACATCACAAACAAATTTAATGTCAAGTTGTCATGACAAAGACATTATTTGGTAAATGGCACTTTGATTAATGTCCTGTTGTCATAATAAAGACATCACAAACAAATTTAATGTCAAGTTGTCATGACAAAGACATTTTTTGGTAAATGGCACTTTGATTAATGTCTTGTTGTCATAATAAAGACATCACAAACAAATTTAATGTCAAGTTGTCATGACAAAGACATTATCTGGTAAATGGCACTTTGATTAATGTCTTGTTGTCATAATAAGGACATCACAAACAAATTTAATGTCAAGTTGTCATGACAAAGACATTATCTGGTAAATGGCACTTTGATTAATGTCATGTTGTCATAATAAGGACATCCCAAACAAATTTAATGTCAAGTTGTCATGACAAAGACATTATCTGGTAAATGGCACTTTGATTAATGTCTTGTTGTCATAATAAGGACATCACAAACAAATTTAATGTCAAGTTGTCATGACAAAGACATTTTTTGGTAAATGGCACTTTGATTAATGTCCTGTT